>NW_027142960.1:0-103961 GCF_026170545.1 Melanerpes formicivorus
TCTATTTTGCTAATGGTTCTGTGGCTGAAAGACCTGTGCCCCAGCAGCCATCAAGGCGGCCGTTTTATCCCAGTACAGCAGATGGTGCTCAAACCACCCCGGCTGGGCAGAGCCAGCAGAGAGAGATGCTCCTGTCCACAACTAGCCTGTGCTGGCTAACTTAACAGTCCAGGGCTGACCCAGCCAGTAAATAACACTCAAAACATAAGTGGAGCAAGCCACTGTGAAAGCATATTTTCACTTCATGAGTCAGCAGTGTGCCCAGGTGGCCAAGAAGGGCAGTGGCATCCTGGCTTGTATCAGAAACACTGTGGCCAGCAGGAACAGAGGGGTGATCATCCCTCTGTACTCAGCACTGGGGAGGCCTCTCATTATGGGAAGGACATTGAGGTGCTGGAGTGTGTCTAGAGAAGAACAAGGCTTGTAAAGGGCCTGGAGCACATGGCCTACAAGGAGCATCGGAGGGAGCTGGGGTTGTTCAGTCTGGAGAAGAGGAGGCTGTGGGGAGACCTCATCGCTCTCTACATCAACCTGAAGGGAGGCTGGAGCAAGGAGGGGGGCAGCCTCTCTTCCTTGATGACAAGTGACAGGCTAAAGGAAATGGTTACAAGCTGTGCCAGGGGAAGTTCAGGCTGGTTATTAGGAAATATTTCTTCACAGAGAGGGGTCTCAAACATTGGAATTATCTGCCCAGGAAAGTGATGAGGTCACCATCCCTGAGGGTGTTCAAGGGGAATGTGGACCTGGTGCTTAGGGACATGGTTTAGTATTGACCCTTCATTGCTGGGTTGAAGATTGGACTGAATGATCTTCAAGGTCTGTTCCAACTGGATATATTCTATGATTCTGTGATTCTGAAATAATTTTGCAATATGCATATGCCTAAAACTGTAGATGCACAAATATTAAAACACATTACAGTGATGATGTCACCTAAAGAATTTTTTTCTTTCACCCAAAGAACCATCTGTCTGCGTGCTGGCACATCTCACATTTTCTGAGGCAAGACATGGTTTTATTAGCTATATCTGGGCACTGTGTGGCCTCTTTGGCAGGTCAGCAAGGGCTATGTGCAGTTTGAAAATAAAAGAGGTTCCAAAAACTTTACAGCTGCTTTCCTATAAATTGGCTATGCCTGAATCCCTGAGATCCAACTGCTTACATATTTGGTGAAAGAAAATTTATAACAAAATTATTTGCAAGACCACTATGGATTCCTGGGAAATAGGAATTCCTAAGCTCTTACTGGACATCGTAAATAGCTTATGGTGGATGAATGCAATCTTACTTACAGGCAAAAGGCATTTCCAACTAGAGAAAAAAGTCCCATTTAAGAGGTACTAAGGAAATTTGGCAGGCTAATATATACTTTGATCATAGCTTGATGAATCTGCTACAGAGAACAAAACTCAGTGTCTTCCAGCACTCTGCTGAAAGGAGATCCACTTCTGCTCTCATGAGTCCTACTTGGCACTGCAATGATGGACCTGCTAGATATAGTCAGGCACTTGTGTATATGGATACACTGTGAGCTACTGTGGTGTGACATTCTACTATTTGTATTTGTTTCAATAAAGCATTGCCCTTAGCAGTGTTTTTTCCTTATGTCTCCATGATCTATGTAAGAGCCAAAGCACACTTTCTGCAGTTTTCTTGATAAACATTTCAGGGTCTCAAATTTTTGAATGAAGCAGTGTTTGAGGGCAGTGTTTTTATTCTCTTCCCCACTCTCAACTGTTAATGAACCTTGTTTCAAAATTTGTCTTTTATTTTGTAGAAATCAACAGTCTGCAGACCACAACTCTCCATCAGGCCTAAGAGGAGGCACTTAGCTGTGCATATCAGCCACAAGAATGACAATGCACTAAAGATTTGTATGCATGACTTATTTCTCATTTGTCTTCCCTTGCAAGGCCTCCCAGCCCTGAGAAGAGCAGCACTAATCTGCAGAGATCAAGAAAGCTACTATATTTATGACAGTGCTCTTATTTTCCTCTGTTGCCAAAAGAGTGATCGGATGTCACATAGCACTTTGTACAGCTGGATTCTATTAGTGCAGTATCTTGATATTTTCAGGCACATTCTGAAAATAAATTCATCCACCCAATCCCATTATCTGCAGAGGAAGTACAACAACGTTTTAATACTGATTTGAAATTCACTACATTTGAATTAGCTGCTCATATTTCATAGTGGCATATTTAACTCAAATTTAGCTTTCAGCAACTGCTGGAATGTTTCCCTGCAAGTTCTTACCCGCAGGGATAGAAGCCAGACTACAAAGTTTTTCAGGTTCCTGGCCAAAGACACAGTAATCATCTCTTTATGGTAACGCTGCATAACCCCTCCATCTTCCTGTAATACCTTCAAGGACTCCAACTATCCACAGTATTTAACACATCTGTTACATCTTGCCACAGTTTGTGAAGCATTTCCTGCTAGTCAGCAAAGTTGCTCTTTCATAGCTGTCAGTGATGTTTCATAATATTTAAGACAAAAAAATCAAGGTTCTGTGATCTTCTAATTAAACTTTCAACACTATAAAAGCCTTGTGATTTGCAAGATCTAATTGTTTCTGTAATTAGCTGGAGTTGTACTAAAACTGATCCTTTAGAGGGTAGCAGGGCTCTGCAGAGGGACCTCAACTGACTGGACCGATGGGCAGAGTCCAGCAGGATGGCATTCAACAAATCCAAGTGCCGAGTGCTGCACTTTGGCCACGGCAACCCCATGCAGAGCTACAGGCTGGGGTTGGAGTGGCTGGAGAGCTCCCAAACAGAGAGGGACCTGGGGATGCTGATTGACAGCTGCCTAAACACGAGCCAGCAGTGTGCCCAGGTGGCCAAGAAGGCCAATGGCATCTTGGCCTGCATCAAGAATAGTGCGGCCAGCAGGAGCAGGGAAGTCATTGTGCCCCTGTACTCAGCACTGGTTAGGCCACAGACCAAGGCCTTTAAGTGATACCTAATAAAACTGATTATTTCATTTTCAATATGACCCTTTGTTATTTATTGCTCGCTTTGTTAGCTGTAAGCCCCTTAGCTATCTTTGACAAACTCGTTGCTTTTAGATCCATCCCTCCATGGATTACTTTGCAAATTTCACTTTCTCAATCTGTTTTTCTTCCTGCCTTCTGCCTTTATGCTGTATCTTCTTTCTTCCTGCTGATTTTTCTGGTTGTAAGATTTAATATTTGATTCAGTATTCTATATTCACTTATCATCATTCTTTCTCACTGTCACTATTTTGACAGTTTTCTTTTTTGTTCAGCAATTTATCTGATATCCCAGCCTGCCCAGAGCAGCATTTTTTTTATTCATTTGTTTCCCTTTTATTTTTGATCTTTTCTTCTGTTTCCTCTCCATGACTCAGCCTGTGTTTCCCCTGCTTTGTGCTTTTATTGTATTTGTATCTTTTTGCTTGTTCAGCATCAATGACTGGAACTTTCAAAGGGCACAAATAAATAGAGGCAGCTTCTGTGCTGAATGGGATGATGTCAGCAATAAAGCTTCTGAAAGCACATTTCATTCCACTGACTTGCTAACAACTAGGAATCACAGAACAATTTGGTCTGTTATATCTCTAAGATACAGCTCTTGAATTTGTCTCCTGCAATTTGTTTTGACTTTATTCCACTTAGATCCTGCAATTATATGGCAAATTGGTGTAGCTATTCAAAACAAACACATTACATGATCCCGCATGAAGTAATTTAATGTCAGCCAGTGATGATGAAATCACCACTTTAAATTAATTAGTAAGTTAACATCATTGCAGTTTGAAAAGCAAACCTTCAGTTTCAGTTTTGGAAACATCTTTCATGCTTGCAGCAATGCAGGTTAATTTCAAAGTGCCATGTCCTCATTGCAAGAGTAACTACTGTGTGAAGTTAGCATAATACTGCTTTAATCTCAAGGATTGGAAAACCCACACTATTAATTCTTCATTACCTCTCTCTGTTGCAAGTATAATTTAATAAAGGATATATGTCCTTATATTTCTGTTCTGCTCAACCTCTTTGATCTCACCGTTTCTTCCAGCTCTAACAATCACATCCTACATCCTCCCAGTTGGTTCAGTTTTCAGAATATCAACACGATATATGAGAGGTGTATGTGAGAGGGAGATAGGTTTCATGGCAATTCCACAGTCAATACTTCAGGCTTAGTAGGAGATGAAAAAAAAATTCTGTCCCAGGATTTCAGAAAGGATCACAGTTGTTGATGTAATGTATAAGATAATTGAATGGTGCTTTCCAACCCAGTTTCTCCTGTAGTACTTTTATTATACTTTACTCACAGATTATTTCTGTTGGTGACAGTTTTAGATCTTGTAGTCTGACTTCCACCATAGTGCAGGCTGTTAAACTTTACATGGATACTTTAGTAAAGGGCAGTAACTCCTTAATAAAATTTCCATAATGTCTTCTAAGAGATACCCACCACTGATTTTATAATATCAACAGTGGAAACCCTCCTTTGACAATTGTTCCTGTTGCTTATCAGCCTTGCTGTTAAAAAAAAAAGTCACAAAATAAAATGTACCAGACTGATGCTTTGAATGCTTTTGGCCTTAATAATGAAACACAGGTTATTGTTTGGCTTGCTTCCTCTGAGAAGCTTTGAAGTTTTAGTATTGTTTTCCTTTGAAGGTGCACATAGACTGTTGTAAGGGCACATTCTGTTTGATAAGTTAAAAAGTCCAATTTTTTCAGCATCTCAGGGTGTATTTTATTGGGTTATTTCTGATGAAAAGAAATTAATTTAGTGCTGCCTGCATGTTGACAGTCACACTGTGAATGTCTACTGGATGTTGTGTATCTTCATTCAGTGCTCAACTCACTGGTTGAATACTTAAGAACTTCTGAACATGTACTTCTTGTTCTTTGTGTCTCTTACTGTATTCAGACACACACATAGAAGTGTCACAGTGGTTAGTGTGCTGTTGAGAATTGTGAGAGTAGCAAATCAAAGGAAAATATCTGGTCTTTATCTTATATAGATCAGGATATCTTATATAGGTCAGGAATATATCTATTGTATATAAATATAATGTACATATTTAAATCTCATTTGTGGACACCAACATAAACCCTGGTTTGAGAGATTACATAGATATATATAAAAATCTATTTTGAGGCCACCAAAAAATTGATTGACAGAACTACACAATTGAAGGAGCAGTGGTCAGGGGTATTGATGCATCAACTATGTAGCAAGAATGTCTGCTACAGTAAAACACTTTCTTCAGCCACAGAGTCATGTTTGTGATTCTTCTGTGCCCCCCACTGTTCTTTCAACTATATTTTTGTTGATATCACAACTGCATACACTAGGAATTCTATGTAGAAAGATAAAATCACCTCCATATTCTCTACTCAAGAGTTGTGGGCTTTATGCACCATAAACCTTTTGTTACAGCACACCACACAAGGAGACTGCACTGCCCCTCTGCTAAAACCTCTCATTGTTTTCCAGGAAGCAGGTTGTCCTGTTAAATAAGATCTACAATCTTTTTCCTTGCCATATGTCCTTCTAGAAGTTTGTATTAAAGTAAAACATGTGTTTCACTGACCTCAGCTTTCTCCCTTGTAATCCAGAACACTCTGTTTGGGTGACTTGTTTTTCACATTCTTCACTACTTTGGACCGTTCACAAATGTTAACACCATTGATTTTATTTTTTTACTTATTTCTGCTTATTGGTTGAAAATTTTAAAGAACACAGAGGTGATGAAATCACTAATCACTAGAGACCCTTCCTACAAACATCGTCACCAGTGCTAACTTCCTCCTGACAAGTACTCTTTGAGTCCTATGAGCCAGTTCCTAATCCCTTTAAGATGTACTTTATTGATACTGCATAGTTCTAATATTTTTATCAGCATGACATTTATAGTACATCAAGTGTTTTACAGAAGTCCACAAGAAGGAAATCAAATAAATTTGACAAAGACTACTTTTCATCAAATCATGTTTAGCAAACTTAATAAACTCTTCTCTTTTATGAACAGGATCTTTGTTTGTCCACTTTTTGCCAAAATAAAATGATGTTATCTGGCAAGCCTCCAGTTACCTTCTCTTCACCCTTGAACGTTCTGAATACTTATGAAATACTACTGTTTTTGATCCTCAGAGTTATCCTCCTGCAAAGACTTACTCAAATCTGAAATTTGAGGGAGACAATGTTAGAAATTATCACTTTTATGAATCCTGAGTATGAGCTGTCTAGCTTTGCCAATGTGAAATATTCTTCTGTTAATACATGCTATTTAACATCCACATTGGCTACTAATAGCGCAATTCATCTCACCTAAATTCACCTCAGATTAGCTAAATTACCTAGGATTCCACAACAGAGAAAGAAAGATAAGTACCTGCTATAGAACCATTTGATTCCAATTCTCCTGAAGACAGTCAAATAAATTAAACATGCATCAGTAACATTGCTGTAAATGCACAGATATTAAAAGCACTAGGTTTAAAAAGCATGGCAGATACACACACCTATATCTCTGTACACAGTTCTGTGTAAAGGGAAGGTCTATGTGACCAAGCAAACACTATTTACACCATTAAAGACTATTGTTGAGATGCCTGCTGAAGGAAAACAGACACCTGCTTAAGCTCCCTCTAACTGAACAGGTAGATCTATCATTAGACCACGCTCATATGCACTGCAGCAAGCACCACCAGCTGTGCACCCTCCCATTCTGCAGTACTGGGTGTGCAGAACTGGGCACTGTGGTAACCTGTACCGCTACAAACACAGGGACTGGTTTGCTGTCATTAAAGGCAACATAATGTGCTCACCTGGCCTGCTTCATCACCGGAGGTGTGGTGGTAATTTGGCTGAGAGTCTTGAAGAAGAATGTAGGCAGCACAGTCAGTTAAGCTCTTCCTGAAACTCTGAGGGAGGGAGAAGAGACATTCTTTGTCTCGTTCTGACTGCAATTCAGGCTGAAATACCTTAAACGTGCTCCACAGAGAGAAATTGTTGTCTGTGCAATGGAACAGTAACCAGTCCAGTAATTGAAAGAGTACATGGAGTACAAGCAACAAACTGAAAGGATCATAACCTTTGTCTTGCCATCTCTAAGAAGGGAAAAAACTCTTCACAGATTCATGATTAGGTGAGGTCCTAATCTGCAAACAGAGCCTGTCTTCCATGGGCAATTAGGAAATGTAAAATGTATTCCTGAAGACATGGATATTAATGTGAACCAAGGTAGCCAGAGAGTTCACTGGATGAGCACTTGAGGCATTGGGGTATTTGGGAAGCAAGCTGAAAACAGGATGCAAGTCCAAGCATAATTATGAATGTGATGCAGTAACAGAAGGATTAAGGACAGCAGCTATGTTATGAAATTTGCAGGAAAGGAACACCAGCATGCAACAGGGTGGACACTTCCTAGAAGAAGGAGTGTGTTAATTCAAAAATTAAGTGAGGCAAAGGCTACAGTTTGGAATATACTATGAAATAAAAGGAAACATCAAAAAGATTTCATCTAAAAAGAATCCACTGAAAAATAAATTGGCTGTAACAGCAGACATGGTGCAAACTGTAGTTAAAGGGAAATTAGAAGCCATTGAGAAATAGCAAAGGAATTAGGGGCCTCACTAGACAACTTGTGTGGTTGTTATATGTACCCACCCCGGTGATTATTGACTATCTTGCTGTTTACATTCAATGTTAATTAGACTTTATATGATATTTTCATTATCATTAATAGTCCTGTTAGCCCATTGACTTCCAGGATCTTTCATGTATTTCCAGATGTACCTTGGCTGGAAATCACCTAAACAAAAATATATCAGTGTTATATAATTTCTGTGTAGATATAAAACTTCATTCTTCAAATTCTAAACCAAACAGTTTATACTTTGTTAGTTTGGTTGAACATTTTCAAGATTTCAGCTAAGACTGCCATTCAAAAAGCAACTCTGCTTACAGCTAGCAGTGTTGTGCTGTTTTCACTTCCCTTCAAATCAAAGTCTCAAGAAGCATGTGTCAATCAAACCATAGTGTTTGCTCTTAGGACCATGAGTACAACAGACAGTGCCTCCTCACAATTTTAATCACTATCTTTTACTGATTTTCTAATTTTCCTTGCTCATTCTGCAGGAATACTCCACTTGTCTAGAGCTCAGGGGTTGCCCTGCTAAATGGGATTTCTTTTTCCCTGATTCATAAAATATCTTTCAATATTTCCTCTGGACATGGCTTACTTGGGAATTCTGCATTGTTAAAATGTCACATTGTATAAAGGCATCACAGCTGTGTGATAGCTCTTTTCACAGAAGTGGCTTCTTTCCACTTTGTACATGGGTGAAAAATAACTGAGCAGTATTGGTTTCCTCACATGGGGATCCAAAAGGGTCCTACAGAGTTAGCTTGTAGCCTGGACTCAAAATCTCCTACACACTACAGCTGGGTTTGGTTTTGAGACAAAAGAGCATTTGCAATTGGTTCTGCTAGCCATCTGTGCACTTGTTGCTCTGCATTAGTAACCATTACCATATAAATACCATCTAACATTCAACTTTGCCAGAATCAGGCCAGACTGCTTTGTACCAGCGCTGGACCTACACATGCTCACAGACTGTCTCCCTGTGTTCATATTGCTTCCTCTTACTGGGCAAATATCAACTGCTGATGGAATCAAAGTCCTCAAAAGCTTAAATTTCCAAAAGCAATATAGAAAGTCATGGGGTCTTTCAAATCTGGAGTAGAGAGTTACATATGGTTCAGATTAACTCAAGTGACTATTCCATTGCATATTTTTAATTATTCAGCTGGAATATATGATGAGCAAAGCCTATTTAAGCAATGGATTGAGAAATATTTGAAAGGGAGAGGTAGTATTTTAAGCACTTTATTAGGAAATTTAGGTGTAGTGAATGGAACACTGAATACTGTAGACCTTGAAGCCATTTGGGAAAAATTACCACTGACAGGCAATTATGTGATTAAAGCCTTCCTACAGAGAAATGAAAGACTACAAGTTTAGGACATAGCCAAGGAGAATTAGTGGGTCCAGAGGTGGGCCACAAAAATGATCAGGGGGTTGGAACACCTCTGCTATGAAGACAGACTGAGGGACCTGGGGCTGTTCCACTTGGAGAAGAAAAGGCTCTGGGGAGACCTAATAATGACCTTCCCTACCTGAAGAGGGCCTACAAGAAGGCTGAAGAGAGGGACTGTTTAGAAAGACCTGTAGTGATAGGATGAGGGACAATGGCTTCAAACTAAACAAGAGCAGATGTAGATTGGATGTTAGGAACAAGTCCTTTACCATGAGGGTAGCAGAACAGTGGAACTGGTTGCCCAGAGAGGTAGTTGGAGATATCCAAGGTGAGGCTCAACAGAGCTGTAGGCAATCTGATCTACTGGAGGGTGCCCCTGCTGAGTGCAGAGGGCATTGGACTAGATGACTTTTGAAGGTAGGTCACTTCCAACCTAGAGCAATCTGTGATTCTTTGATTCTATGATTCTATGAATTATTGCTCTTTGGAAAACCTATTTCCTCATTAGTTTCAAATGTTAAAACAATAGCAGATGAATCTCATTGCAGTATTACCAGGTCATTGCAAGATACATTATTGCAAGGACTAATAGAAGGAAAGTTGGTCTAATGAAGAGTAAAAAGGCTCACTATGTTAAATGTATGTCAGAAGCTGTATGCCAGTAGCTTTTCTTACTTTACTGTGTTGAGCTGTATTGCAGAAACAAGAAATTTTATTTTGGGGATATTTTTCTCCAAATTAGTTGGGGGGGTAATTTTCAACCCACCACAAGAGCTGAGCACTGTGGTAGCCTGTACTGATACAAACACAGGGACAGGTTTGCTGTCATTAAAGGGCAATGTAACATACACACCTGGCCTGCATCCTCACCTGAGGCCTGATGATAATATGGATGCTAATGTCCCGGGTACCCAAAGTTGGAATAAACTGCCCTCTAGAGTACCTGCTCTCAACTGAAGAGAAGGACTTGCCGGACACAAATCAGAGCGAGTGGAACTCCCTTCACTCTAGAAGGCTGGACTTTTCCACCTTTATGTGTTATGACTAGATTCCTCTGTTTCTTTTCAAACAGAAAACAAAACCATTTATTGAACAGTTTTTCCTCTTGATCTCAAAAAAATTCCATCTGCTTTTGGCAATGAATATCAGTTGTATTTCATACTCTCCTTAACACCCTTCAGAAGGTGCTATTTTTGTCCTCAGAACGCATTTGTTTGGATATCTTTCTCTCTCCTTATTGACATTGCCTTTTTTCTAACTCATTGTTCAGACTCATTAACACTGGTATTTTATGTTGGGTGGGCTTTTTTTCCTTTCTTCTATCTCATTTTTTCCTTTCACATCTTCCTGCTCTTATCACTGAACAGAAACTTGCAAACAGTACTTACTTAACTTTTCACTTGGTCAAGGAATCAATTCAGCAATGAATTTATTTCACAACTTTAAGGGTTGTTTTTTGTCTTAAACTAGTTTATCTCATATTTTTTTTCCCACCTTTGGAAATCACTTTGCTATTCAAAGCATATATATATTATTTATTTTATATGTGTGTGTATATTTACACATATATTATATACATACACATATATACACATATATATATACACACACACATATACAGGGATCACATAACACTGAATGGAACTACCCATAGTTCCTTCATGAAGAGTACAATAACATCGCTGGTCCCAAGGTAAACATCAATATCAAGTCCAGAGATTATTCATTTAACTGCCACACTGGAGTGATTAAGAAATTAGGTAACTCATCCTGACTATATTGGATCAGGCACTGGATTTCACTTACATCACAGTTAAATTTAGCTACTCCTGTAAACAGACAGCAGGCAGGTAGGGGATCAGCTCTCTTTCACCAGTAAAGTGAAGCTTTCTCACAGAAGCTGACTGCAAGATACCACAATTGCTGTGAGACATCTACCGAACTCTCAGCAATCTCACTTGGAGAAACAACAGCTTTTCCTGCAGGAGCAAGAAGAGCTGCCCAGAATAATATTATGGTTGGTGAAAAGATGCTTCACACACACGTAGGACTTCACACAAGCCCTATGAGGAGAGGCTGAGGGAGCTGGGATTGTTTAGTCTGGAGAAGAGGAGGCTCAGGGGTGACCTCATTGCCCTCTACAACTACCTGAAGGGTGGTTGTAGCCAGGAAGGGGTTGGTCTCTTCTCCCAGGCAACCAGCACCAGAACAAGGGGACACAGTCTCAAGCTGTGCCAGGGGAGGTTTAGGCTCGAGGTGAGGAGGAAGTTCTTCACCGAGCGAGTCATTCGGCATTGGAACGGGTTGCCCAGGGAGGTGGTTGAGTCATCGACCCTGGAGGCGTTCAAGAGGAGATTGGACGTGGCACTTGGTGCCATGGTCTAGTCATGGGGTCTGTGTTGATAGGTTGGACTCGATGATCCTCGAGGTCCTTTCCAACCTAAGTGATACTGTGATACTGTGATACTGTGTGTGAATGGCCTTGTCCCTTTGGACCTGAAGTGAATAGGGAAAAGAAACAGATACATTTTGGAGCATAGCCTTCATTTCAAAGATGTTCCTTTTGAGTTTTGTGGGAGGGAGGTAAAAAGATAGTCAGCTCAGAGAGATCAAAGGCCTACAAATATAAATCCTGAAGTGCAGCAAGTCAGATACACCCAAATGAGACAGAAATTGCTAGCTAAATTATTTAACAGTATGAGTAATGTTTCAAATTTGTGCTGCCACTTTTTATGGCATCTAAATCAATTTATTTCTCAAAATAGATCCCAGTGCTTTGCTGCAGTAACTGGAAATTACCTTCACCTCTTCTGTGCTATCAGTAAAAAAAAAATGAAATTAGCTTTATCACTTCATTAGAAGTTTTAGCAAACGATGCAATTAAGGAAGAATAAATTATCTGAAACTATGAAAGTACCAAAGCTATGTTCATCTATCTGAGGCATTACAGAAACTTTAAAATAAGCCAAGTGATCCCTTTTCTGGTTTGTTTTTTTTGCTAGAGTGGCTTTCATTTCACAGAATGAAATAAATAATGAACTGATGAGTCAGCTGTAACTTTCATCACTGAAACCCAAGTGGCCACAATGACTGTGTTTTCCCAGTACACCTAAGATGTGAGGTTTGCATCACAAAGACATATTGTCATTGTACATAAAATGATACTTTATTCTTCTTCCTGCAGAAGAGGCAGTTCTACAGAAGTCTGTAGTCCTCTACATCAGTATCACAGAGGACCTTAACAGAAGAGCTGTAGGGAGTCCTGCCAAAGCACTTTACAATATTCTCTGTCTCAAAAACTGTCTCTTCCCTTCTGCCCAGAGGCTATTTTCCTCCGAGAGGAGTTGGCAGGCTGCAGTATGTGCACATGCTTCAGCTCTTCAGAGCAAATCCTTACACTATCAGCAAAGATGGGCTTAAGCCACAATTCCAGGGTGCTAAGGGAATAAATTAAAGAGTGCTTACTTCTGCTAGCATTGCAACAGGGTGGCAACCTTTGGTGGGTCTGAGTAAGCCAGCTGGCCACTGTATTGTATCCTGTCCCAGACAGATATTGCCCACATTCCTCCTGAGACTATACATCACAGCACTGCACTTACAGCAAAACTACTTGCACAAGGACACCAGTACCTGAAGTGGATGAAAAGGCATGCTGAACTAATGGGTCAAAGGCAGTTTGCCTTTGATTAGAAAAAGCGGGGCTAAGATATCCTGCTGGAGGCTGCCAGAGGGAATTGGGAGGCCCTGAGCAATGTTGTCTAAGGGCCTCTGTGATTTCACACAGCTGATGTGCATACATGATGAGCACATTGCTGTCACATCAAGTGAGTTAGTGCAGGCTCACCCTGCATGTGTGCAGACCTTTGTGGAGCAGCTGTACAGCATGCAGGCAGTATCTGGTATTCCTGCATCAACTGTTGAGGGTGCCAGGCATCTGGAAAAGCAACTGGAGTGAAATTAAAGGAAAAGTCAACTTCCAGCTATTTCTAGGGGACATAGTTCAGAGTCTGAAAGAATTCTTAAGACCCCTGAGGGACTTGGACCCTGAGATTCAACAAGACAGCTATGAAAATCATCATTCTAGTATCCCAGCACAGAAGAGGTCAATAATCTGATCTGGAATAATCTGATCTGGAATAATCTGATCTGGAACACAAAAGATACAGAGAGGCCTCTTTTGTTATGGCAGTCCTGTTACTGGTATTTTGATAGAGTTTATGAAGCATTATGTGATGAAAAGAGAGGAATTACATGCATGTGTTCTTTGGGAGGCACCATCTCTGCCTTTTGCTTGATGCTCTGGTGATGTAAGGAGTGCAGCCTGTCCATGAACAGCTCTGTTGGTAAATGTTGCAGGTGCCTGCAAATCTGAGATAACATTTACTCTACAATCACACCTGAAACACACTTCAAAAAGTAGACTAGCATTATAACAGAGTCATATCATTGCTCAAACACACATGCAGATTCACTTACTTTAAACAGCATGTGTCCTTATCAACACAGAGAAACCTACATGACACTAGGATCACAAATGCTTTTCTCCTAGATCAACACTGACACTTTTGTATGTTTGTTTATGAAACTTAATATTCTTCTATATATACAGCACTATTTATTCAATTGGCAAGACCATTTTGGACACACTGTGGGTAAAAACACATTTTCACTTGAAGAATGGAACACCACAATACTGTAAGTTCCAAAAGAGCTTACATGTCAGCAGTTCAAGTCAAAAGATGTGACTAGTCAGCTTTTAGCATAGCTTCCCAGAACCAGGGTGGGGGAAAAAAGAAAAAAAGAAAAATGAAAAAAAAGGAAATGCAGAGAACAGCTTGAAACACAGCTGAATTTGTTTCAGAATAGGGCCCTCATGCAACACTGGACTCAGACTGCGTTAATGCTACTGGCATTTGACAAAAGATTACAGATCGTTCACATGGAAAATTATGGTAATAAAAGGTAAGCTGTGATTCTAAAGTGCTACAATGGCATTAATACAAATTCATATGTGGACATTTTCATCTAATTATAAGAAGGCTTTATTCCAGCTTTTGCATTAGTTCCTTCAGTAGTGATTTCAGCCAGACCAGAAAAAAAGCCACTCATACTGGAATATGTACCTATACAGAAGTTACATCAGTACAGTTCTGTTAGCTTCATTATGCCTCTGTGATTCCTGGAGACAATTTTTAGGGTGGAAAGTAGCTGTGGTTGTTGCTATTATATTTAATCCAGATGACAAAGTACAGTGAGGCAGGTAAATTGGCTTTGATGGCTTCAGCTGAAACACGAGTGTTCAAAACTGGAACTTCTGTATTCAGTCCTGCTCATCCTTTACCACTCTGAGATATAGACCATTACTCACCCAGTTAGCTGAGTGCAATTATCTGCATGACATCACTATAAATGTAACAAATAAAACCAGAAGTAATTATCACTGTACCATTCCTATTTGAAATAAATACAATAAATGCCACAAAATACTATCATCATTGCTCCTAACTCATGTCAAGTTATCTGGGAGTGTACAATCACTGTCATAGCTAAACAAATTCTAACCCAGATTTCCAGCAATGATGACCTTAGTGTGCTTCACAAAACATCTGACCTCTGTCAGGAGGTTATGGTTACTATTATTATTTTGGCTACAAAACTAAGGACTGGCTTAGCTAGGAGATCAGCATGTGAAGAGGCCTCTTCAGGAATCAAAATTGCGTGTGATTCTGAGGTTGACCAATCTCTTCTGATATGGAAGATGCATCATCCCAGGAGATCAACTGCCTTTGTAGTTCATAGGCTGAAATTCAACCTTAAATATAGTTTGCTCTTGATTTTTAAAATCACTTTCAGGTTTAGCTCTGAGGCCTTCAAGCAACTTGAGGAGTACCCTGAGACTACCTGAAGGCATTAAACACTGACTTGACTTATGTACAAAAGTCTAACACCACCGAGGAAGCAAACCTTTAAGTGTTGTGCCCAGGTGAAGACAAGCACAACTTCCACATCTTGGGAAATCAAGCCATTTTAATGAAGGCAGAACTGCAGTGTATTGCAATAATCTACAGCCAGGTCCCAGTGAGCACTTATCTGCAAAGCATATTCCACACCTCTGCTCTGTTCAGGCTGTTATCTTTGTGTTCACTGCACAGAACAATGCTCTTTGAATGATTGTTTTATTTTCTGGCTTCATCTGGCCCTCAGTCCATTCAGCCTAAGAGATTTCCCTAACTTAAAAACAAACTCTCAAAGTATGGGAAAAATTATTAATCCCTACAAGCTCACAGTTCTCCATGGATATTTCTCTTGTTCTAATGATTTCCATTACCTTGATAAAACAATGCATTAACAAAGCAACAATAAAGAAGGAGAGCATATTGGCATTCTAATAAGCAGAATTGAAGAGTAAATATTATAGTTCAATATATTAAAGAATTAAATACTGTAAGTCTTTTGGAAAACAGAAAGATGTCCTATGAAGAGATAAACAGGTTGGTTCTACTGAGACTGCCTGAGCCACAGAATAAATTACAGCCAGAATCCTGAATTAGTTCTGTGCCTACAAGAGCAGGGCCTTTGCTATTGAATTTCACACATCCAGGATTTCACATAATGTGTGACCCTCCCTGTAATGCAGAATAAGCACAATTATTTTTCCGCCTTTTAGATATAGATTCTGTTTTGGCTGCTTTTAAAAGAATGTTTATCTCTGAGAGCTCATCTCTCTCACAGAGCCTCTGTTGACACCCCAGCTTGAGCACAGCTATCCTAGCACAGCAGCCTAGTGAAAAAGCAGCATGCACTCATTGAAGAGGGGTTTTCTGTCAACTTGGTTATGTTTGTCTCCCCTGCAACATTGATCAAGCCAACAAAAGCTCTCTTCTGCAGCACAGCTCTATCAGCAAGGGAGCATGATTATTTTCACACTTGCAGCTGAAATAATTCCACTGGCAAAACTCTGCAGTGCAGGTCAAATCTGAAAAACAGCTGAGGGAGACTGTATGGCTGATAATAAATAATACATGCTCTGAAAGCCATTGCAAGTTATTTAGTTTGTCAGATTTATCGGGACATAGCTGGCCCATGACAGGGTTTCGCTCTTCCTGATAACCCAGTTTCTGTGCATTGTGCATAACAGTGCCAGATAATAACAAAACAGAAACCATTCTAATGAGCTCACACAGTACCATTTGTACAGTGTGCATTTATGACTGCAATCGGTTCCCTCTAAGCTGCCAAAGAGGAATCTCACAGCTGTAAGCGAGTTTGCTATTCACTTTTTAAGCACTGTCTCAACAGCCTCCCCTGTGTACAAAACAGGCAGCACTTCTTTAACTCCTACCAGGATTCTGAAGGCAGACACGGTCCTGAGAGACTAGCTACACACCATCTCCAAGCTAGAAGCTATGTAAAGCTGCTGTCAAGGGACAGAGCTAATAAACCCTCTGAGAGTATATCAGCTAGAGCTCAACAATGTGCTAAAACATCAGCTTGGCTCCCAGATGACTTAAAATGGGATGAGAGTGAGTTCATTCCTGCCTGTAAAAGACTGTGGGGTTGTTTAAACCTCTGGAGAACTGGATGCTAGCTGAAAATTCCCCAAAATACTTCATGTGTTCAGGACAACATTAAAATCAGGGGTGGGGGTCTGCCAGACAGCTGGATAATCCTTTGCATATTTGGGGATTCATCTCCATACAAGCAGCTGGACTAAATTCTACTACAGATGGGGCCATGTATGCTATTAAAAGATCTTGGGCTTGAGGTCATAAGATTATGCAAACTTTGATTGCTTACAAGGAAATTTTCCCATATGTGGTGTTTGCACAACACTGTTTCTTTGGAAGGTTTCAGCCCTAACAGTTCAGACATGTCTGAGAATAAAGCCAGGGAGCACAGTGCTTTACCCATGTGAAAATACAGCCCTGTCAGCCTTTCCACTGAGCTTTCTGTTTTCTCCAGGTTTTTGTGCAGAAGCTTGACCTTTATTTAGGGGTTATTTTTTTGTCAGGGAAGAGTGTTTTGCAACCTGCTGAAAATCTGACAACTGGCCAGTGAGGGAAAAAAATAAATCTCAGTTTGCACACACTGGCAAAGACTCACCAAGAGATTAACTACAATGCATAAAATATCTAATGTCACTGAATAGCCAAACCACTTGCAGCTCCTGCAACTGACAAATTTCATGCGTGCCTCCTATGGGAAACTGTATGTCAGAAAGGCTTTGTATCTTCTGCTCCTTTGCTTGGGTGTGCAGCCAGAGGCTAGAACATAAAGGAAACTCTAGGTACTCAGGAGGGAATTAACTTTAGTAATTTAAATATTAGATTACTACTCTACAAAAAACTTGTCAAAATTCACTCTTATGAAGGCATTACTGAGAATTTCTCCTTTCTGAAAATCCCAGATAGCCATCTTCAGGTGGGACACATATGACCCTCTGGAGATTACTATGTTCCTCCAGCAACCAGAAAGAGAACTAGCTTATATTAGATGCCTAATATGTAAATAGTTATAGAAAAGCAGGATGAATCACACTTTAGACAAGCCTTGGTTATTCTGCAAATTGAATGGGACAGTAAGGCTGTAACTGAACAACAAGCACAAGAGGCCATCAACTGAGAGTATAAAGACTTCTGCCATTCCTGACTTCTGGGATCTTGACACAGATCTCAGCAGTGTTCTAAGTGTCCTTGACTAGGTAATGGAGCTCCTGCTGCTGAGCACATTTACCTTGTGATCACAAAATATGTGCAAGCTGCCCTCAGCTCCTGACTGCCCATCCCTGGGGAGAATCAGACCCTCACAGCACCTTCCAGTGGCCTGAAAAACACTTTGCTGACATTGACAAGTTTTGGATACCACCATGTTCCTGTGTAAGTCAGCCAGTGCTTTTGAAAGAATTACTTCCTTATCACTTTCTGCAATTATTATAAAATATTGTGATTTTATTAAGAATGTTATTAAGAGTATTTGTTGTCCCCTTAGGCTCTCGTGGATTGCATTCATTTTCTGAGAAGTATGGCTTCTAATTAAGAAAACGATAAGAAGCCAGATTCTGATTCTTACAGAAGCCTAAAAATCTGAATGTCTAAATGTTAGCCATAAGGCAAACAAGCTTCTTATGATATTTTAGAACATAATATATTCACTTCTGAATTGCATTAACTAAAAGGAGTTACAGGTGTGGTTGAGTATCAGATATTTTGGCATGTTTAGGGTCCTTTAGGTAAAGGGAAGAGATAACTCTTTTTCATTAGAGTGGAGAGTATTTACCACTTCAAAAAAACTCACTGTGGGCTAGCTAAGGTGGTTTCTCAGGGCATGTTTAAAAGAGAAAATTGTCTGGGTTTTAAATTATAGAAGAATAAAAATAGGCAAATACCCTCTCAGATGAACATTGATGGTCTTGACTTGAACCAAATGTTCCTGTGTTTGTTTCTTAATTTGTTTTCTCTGTGAAAATAAAATCTTCATTTTTCATCCTTTGATATTGCAAGAAGGAACTTAATCTTGTTGAAGGGTTGCTCATGTTTCTGTGTGTATAGAACAAACACAATATCATGGCCAATCATAGTCTCTCAGTTTCATTAGGGACACATGCTGGGCATAACATCTTGGAAAACTCATTAGTAGTTTCTTCTTGCAATCAAATTTGTCCTCTCCTTAGTAACTAAGCACATTATAATAGAGAGAGAAAACCTTGCAACTGTTATTTCCCATTAATTAATTGTTGTACTGAATGCACTATCTTTGTTTTACAGGAATCCATCCACAAAGGCCCAATGGTGTGTAAAAATACTCATGCTGAAAATAATTTCATTCGTCCGTGCTGGACACAGTTTAGCATTATTTCGTTGAAGCTGACATACTGTAAGTGGCAAAAAAAAAGAGAGATGCAGGCAGATTGTTGGGTTTGATTTTCTTGATACTCTAAAGTGCAGAAAACCACAACTCTGTTGAAGACCTCAGAAACATTCAGAGACTTTCTGTCAGCAGGATACCTGACCTGTAGGTTAAAGTAGTTTTTGTGGGAGACTATTGGTGACACAATACTCCAGAAACCTTTGTTGCTTTTGTTTCTCCTAGGTCTATCAACACTGGTGCACCTCAGACTTCATTTCTACTGTCTTGGTCAGCAAAAACTCCTTACTCCTAGAGATAGAATAAGGGAAAGGAGTAGGAAGGATGGACAAGATGGTCAGAAGTGGAGAACGGATGGAGAAGGGAAGATGGAAAAAGGAGACTTAGGTAAGAGAAAAGAAGAGAGAACGGGAGAGAGGGGGAACTGTAATTACTGTAAGTAATGAGATGTCTCTGGAACAGAACCTTTAACTTCAGTCTTAAAGTTTGAAAGCATTGGTATTCAGGTATGATTAGATAGATTTTCAACATCTCTTTGATCAACAGATTTTAAAGAGTACTGTGAGATCAATTTGAAGCCAACATTTACTAAACATTTTAAGAACAAACATTTGTACATCCTGAGACCAACAGAAAACATTTTTCCATGATGTATATATAAATCCTGTCTGTTTTGGTTTGTGGAGGGTTGTTTGGTTGGTTTTTGACTGTGTGGCTTTTTTGTTTGCTTGGGGATTTTTTGGTGTGGGGGGGTTAGGTATATAAAGCTTATGGATAAGTTTAGAAGAAACTTGGTCATTTGCTTTATATTCATTACATGGCACAAAATGCACTTAAGGATAAATAATGGAAGAAAATATTAACATCTCAAATGGCAATAACTTCAGAAGCCATCTTTAACAAAGAAATTTGTCTTGAGCAATATGAATTTTAACCTGGAAGATTCAAGAACTAATGATCTACATGACTTGAACTGAAATCATTAACCAAATTAAACTATAGTATAAATTTATACAGAGCTCCCAGAAGAAATCAAAGTTCTTTTATATTATCTTAAACAGCAAACACAAGTGTCTTTATGAATTTCTCATATTTGGCAAGAATCAAACCTAAGAACAAATTCACTGACTTTGAATCACTATTCAGATGCAAAACAAATTACTTCCTATCTGTATATTTTAAATCCCTTACTTAATAATCAGCATGTGCTGGAAAGCAATATACACAACAGGAATAGTAGTTATTTTTAACATGAAAATTCAGTATTAAATGAAGTATTTTTAGAATAACTGTTTGCTTAATAGAGATCCAAAAAAAAACCCCATGACTTGAGACTACCAAACAAAAATGCTATTTTCCAGCCAAATCTGAATGTCCCCATATGTCACATTATTGCTGAATAATTGAGCCTAATGTAGTATAAATGCAACTATAGAACCATTCCAATGTCTGCTTATTTGGCCTGATACCAAGTTTTTAAACAAATTCTAAAAATGAAAGATGCTCCACATTTTATTGATCATTCACCACTCTAAATTGGATTTCAAGGACATATTCAGAGTGTTGTGTTAGCAATAAAATACACTGTTGAATAAAAACATAATCTTCATTTTGTTATCATGAGTTTGGCAAAGTCACGACTATCAAGAGGAAAAAATACAATTGTGATCTCCCTGACACACTGATTCAAACAGGTTTCCTCTTAAAAGCCTTCCTTCTGTCTCCTCAGCTATTAAATCTGGGTGCAGTAACTGATGGTATGACAGTACAGATTTCATGGCATTCTTCCTTGGGAAAACAACAATTGCTGTTTATCAAATAC
This sequence comes from Melanerpes formicivorus, assembly GCF_026170545.1. NCBI lineage: Eukaryota > Metazoa > Chordata > Aves > Piciformes > Picidae > Melanerpes > Melanerpes formicivorus. The sequence goes on from NW_027142960.1 coordinate 20,712, forward strand.
TTTCAATAAAATACTACTAGTAACACATTTGAAACGCATGATAATCACTTTTCATCCTCAAAGTTTCATATTTTACCAGCCCTGAGTTTTGAAAGGGCCACCCCACAGCTGGAGTGTAAAAGTTGACAATGTACATAGTGCTAGAGGTCTGGAAAGCAAAATGTGCTAGTACAAAAACTGCCACTGAGTGTTTATGCAAATGTGTTTCAGTTGGCACTGCAGCAGATTAGAAAGTGCTACAGTAAACCACCAAAGTTGCACTGAAGGAATGATATGTAACAGCAAAGGGCTGCAAAAACGCTGCTGCTCTTTTGAAGGCTGCTGGTGGGAATGCTCTAGATCCTGCCGTTTCTTGGCAGGAAACTGTTGAGGGAAGCTCAGAGCCAACAGACAGAAAGCCTCCACTGCAGAATACAGTGCACTGCCCATAGAAGCTGTTTATAAAGTTAACTGGCTAATTCATCAGGACTGTATACAACAATGGCTAAAGACATAATATTACGTTTTATCACACACCTCTGGTTTTCCCTCATCCTTAATACCTCACTACAACATGCAGTGGCCTTAGAATGATGAGGCTGTCTTCAATTAACTTGTAAGGCATACCTGTCATCTTTCTGAGGCATGATTGATGCACCCAAGCTCTTCACAGACAAGACACCAAGGATTTCAATTTGCCAGTCAGATGTAGGTCAGCATTCCATTTAATAATAGAGACCAAATATGATGTAAATTGAGATATTCTTATAGCAAAAATGGGGGAAAGAAAAGGGGGGGGGGGGAAGGGAAAGATAAAAACACTGAGGATTCTCCAGGCTCTTCCAAGCAATTGTGGTGGGTTAACACCTTTTTCTGAAAACAAAAGAAGAAAGCAGGGTGGAGGGCTTGCGGGTACTTTACACTCCCTGAAGGGCGTCTCCCCCCTGGGAAAGCTGAGTCTGTTCCACTCCCCGCTCCCTGCCCAGCAAGGGTATAAAAAGCAGGACCTCATAGCTGTTGGATCTCCTTTTTGGCTCCTGCCTCTGCTGGATGAGAGCTACTGCAGCTGCTCTCCTGATCCTCAGCCACGTGGCCGGACCTGATCCTTCTCCCTGCTGCCTCTGCGCCTCTTCAGAGACAGACTGGTTTTGTATTATTTTTTTTTTCTATTCCCCTCCCATCCATTCTTGTTCCTTGCCCTTGTGAACCTTATTCCCTGTTATTGCTATATATATATATATATATATTTGAAGAAAAAAAAAATTATTTGCCTCTCTACTTCCAAGCTGACTCCAGATTGTTGATTAGTGGATTTGCTCCTTACCCTTTTTTTTTTCCCTCCTCTCCCTGTTTGGAGGGAGGAGGTGGGGGGGAAGTAGGGAAGAGATTCTCAGCCTTTTCCCCATTTGAGCTTTTAACTCTCAGTTAAGGCTCAAACCACTACAGCAATTTAAATGCATCTGTTGCCACAAGTAGGTGAAATCCTGCTGTTTGTTGACAAATAAATAAGGGAGATCAGAATGACAATTATTTCAGTGTGAAATATCACCTTTTTTTTTTTTTCTTAGCATAAGACAGGAAGAATCTGGAAACCTTGGTGAACCAATACCAAATGGCTGATGAGTTGGGTTTGTTAGAGCAAATGAAAACTCTTGTTACGTTTGGTTGGACCAGAGCAGAGAGAAAGTGGGAAGAAAAAGGAGTGAAACAAGAGACAGAGAAAGAGAATAAAAAAGAGAGAGAAAGACAGAGAAAAAAAAAAAAAAGATATCACCACCCCTTGCATCCAGCAACATTTTCATAGGATTAGTCCAAGTTCTTGGTAGTGGGTGTACATTCCAACAGGGTCTTCTGTGGTAGATGCAACACATGGACTCTGGAAGTTGTGGTCCCTTTTATACCCTTTTAGTGGGAGGGTGGATGGGAATCTTTCCGAATCAGAAAGAGAGATGTGCACCAGGCCCTTGCACTGCAATGTCAGCCACATGGCCCTGTTGCAGTGATTTTAAAATAAGAGAGAACTCCCACCTCTGCAGAAATGATCACCTGGCCCTGCCACATGCATTGTTTTGAGAAAATAGAAGTTTGGACCATCACAACCTATAAATCCTATTTTTCTGTACAGTGAGACCTTGAGTCACTGGGGGGGTGGGGAGGTGTTAGTTTTCTTTGTTTTTCAAGAAAGTACTGTTTCTTTGGCATTTCTGTTGCCAAAAGATCATCCCAGAACTAATTTTTTTGCACAAGTGATGGCTTGGCGCTAAGCTCAAAACTCAAAGGTTCCTTGGTGTTGTCTTGTATTGCAGACTGCCTTACGCAAACCCTCAACTCTGGCCAGACCTGCAGGCAGGGTAGGATGGAATCACCGTATGACAGCTATGTAGGATGAATGTGTGGTACCAACATTTCCTCAGACAGTAATGTAAGATCCTGATCCATGTGAGAAACTTACACTAGCACTTGACAGCCAGATACCCAGTATAGAAGAACCCTATTAAGAACAATAGTTTTATTTCATGGCAAGTGAAGCCCCAGGTTGTTGATAGACCTGTTGGTAGCCAGTCAGGTTAATGGAGATTTGACAGGATACAGGAGCCCAGTAGGCTTTAAAGTTATAAATACTCTTGGCATTCCTGTGGACTGGGAATAAATGGAATTCTTTAAACAAAACCATATTGTTTAAATACAGTATCCCTTGCAAAAAAGTATTTTGACATTTATTGGTAGAAACTTCTACACAAGTACCTAAAAAGACTTTAAGAAATCATCCTGTAATGATAATCCAATTCAGGAGCAATGATACTGCCACTCCTGACATGTGTCTGTCTGCTTTTCAAAAACTCATTATGGAGACTGCAAGCTATCCAGACAGTGAATTGCTGTGAGAAACTTTCCCAATACCTAACATAAAGCTTTTTCACTCCTCTCCTTGTCCACCAAGCACCTAGGAAATTGAATATTCTTTTCTTCATTGGAAATATTTCACGATGGCTCTCACATCTCCCTTCCATGTTCTCCACTGCAGACTGAACAATCCCAGCGCTTTCAGTCTTTCTTGGTAAGCCACATTTCAGGATGTCTGATCATTTTCACTGATCACCTTTAAACTCTCTCTAACTGTCCTACATTTACTTTCTTGAGAACCTGGATATGGTACTCCAGCAGATGCTTTAACAGTGATGAACAGAATAGAAAGGAGAGTTTTTATGTCACAGAATCCAGAAGGTTAGGGGTTGGAAGGGACCTCTGAAGTCCAATCCCCCTGCTAGAGCAGGATCACCCAGGAACACATCCAGGTGGGTTTTGAATGCCTCCAGAGACACAGACTCCACAACCTCTCTGGGCAGCCTGTTCCAGTGCTCTGTCACCCTTTAAGTGAAGAATTTCTTCCTTATGTTTAAGTAGAACTGCCTGTGTTCCAGTCTGTGTCCACTGTCCCTTGTCATGTCACAGGACACCACTGAGGAGAGTTTGGACCCATCTTCCTGATACTAGCCCTTTAGATATTTATAAGCACTAATGAGTTGCCCACTCAGTCTCCTTCAGGATAAACAGACCCATCTCACTCAGCCCTTCCTCATAAAGCAGATGTCCCATCTTAGTGGCTCTTCACTGAATTCTCTCAGGTAGTTCCTTGTCCTTCTTGAACTGGGGAGCCCAGAAATAGGCATAGTACTCCAGATAAGACCTTGCCAGGGCACAATAGAGGGGAAGAAGAACCTGCCTCAACCTACTGGTCATGTTCTTCTTAATCAGGATGATATTGGCCTTTTCGGCCACAAGGGCACATTGTTGGCTCATGGTCAGCCTGTTGTCCACCAGGACTCCCAGGTCCTTTTCCCCAGAGCCGCTCACAAGCAGGTCATCCCCTAAACCTGTACTGATACATGGGGTTGTTCTTCCCCACACATTAACATAGTTATAGAATGACTTCTTGTTACCATTTTTGTTGCTTGTGCTCTCCCAGCATATTGTTCTACCCCCCTGATTTGGGGGCTACTGGGTGATGAATGCAAGCACAAACCCCTTTGCCATATAGCAATGAGATTCCAGAAACTAAGAGAATAGAGAAGCTCAGAAGTCCTCCCAGAAGTCCTTTATTGTAGAATTGAGTCCCTTGCATTACAGAGTCTGAATCCCACTTACAGAAGTGAGATCCCTAAACCAAAGCCATAGCCAGAAGAAGTAGCTAACTAACAGAAGCAGAAGTCCCTAATCAAAGTGACTCTTGCTCAGAGGGGCTATTCTTTATACTCTTTCTTATCAATCACTTAACCTGTAAAATCCAACCACATATATAAGCTAAAATCTTTTCCCAATGAGAGGTGCCAGCAAGTCAAGGAGGTGGCTTCTGCAGCATGTTCCAATCACAGGCTGCCAAGGTGGGGGTGTTGTTCTTGGCACACATGGAACGTCATTGTTTTGCTCTGCGCAGTGTGCTAAGGAATTGGTCAGTCAAGGAATCCTGCACTCTGCACACGTCCAGCAGCTGCCCTCTGAACAGTGGCTGCAACACCAGCATACTGGTGCTCTATAGCCTTGCTGATTAGATCACTCACACTCACCATGTTTTCATACTCATCTTTGCTCATCTGACACAGTTTCTTATTTCAGTTTTCCTTCTTCTTCTCTTTAAGAGCTCATAAGTTTGTTAAGATGATTTTTAGCACTCCTCTATCAGCCAGGCAGATGCAAACTGTGGAATGCTTATCAGCATGGCTTGTAGCTCTCACCATTAGATCCAGCTCCAGCATGTTCATGACTTACAAAAATAGGATAGAACCTTTCCCAGGGTTGCTGGATATTACAAAGTGGTGTGCACCTTTACCAGGTAATTAGCTTGAAGGTTTAATCTACTTTTTCTCCTGCTCCTGATCATAAATCAATTATTTGCTACTACAGCTGTTAGCTATATAGAAACAAGCTGGCATTACAGCAATAATCCTCCAGTGCCATCCTACAATTTCCTCGGATATCCAGAAACAATAGTTAAGATGTTTCAAAGCAAACTGTGAAGGAACACATGTGAGTCACTGCCTCTTTGCAATGCTAAGAAGGATAAGCCTCAGAGCCAAAGGCAGATGATTACATCATTGATGCTGATACAAAAGCTCAAATGTTGTGATTTTGTGCAGGCTTGGGTGCTGTCAGCTGAAAGCCTCTCATTCACTACATGCTTGCTCACTGACACGAGCTAGCACTTCACCAGGGAGTCTCTGCTTGCTGTCTTTCCCAGCACTAATATTGCTGCTTTTCAACAGGTCAGTTTGGTTAGCCACTGATAGCTAATTGCTAATTTAAGCTGGAGAGCAAGTCCAATGTGGGCAAAATTTGGATGTCAGAGCCAAGAGTGCCCAGCATCCTGCAGCACTTGACCAGAGCAGCTCTGAGGTGAAGGTGTTAAAGAAAGCCATGGGGAAGAAAGGAAGAGCACAAGAAGCTTCATTGGTGGTTTCTGCCTTGGGCCAGGTAGCCTCTGGAAGAGTTTTATATTCCCTGTGTCACCCACTGGTAGTATGGTGGCACTCATCAGATTGGCATTCATCAGGACCTGCACAAGGGTCCTATTCTGACAAGATGCTTTACAGGAATTTGGTTGTCCGGTGTTTTTCCTTCTCAGAGGCAGGTCTTGTTCTTTCCCTTTGTTCAACCTCATGAGACTTGTGTTGGCCCATCTCTCTAGCCCACCAAGGTCCCTCTGAAGGGCAAGACAGCCATCTGGTCTACCAGTCAGTCATGTCAAGAGACCTATTACACTGCCCAGAAAAGAAGTGAAGTTTTCTAATATGATCTCTCATTTAGCAGAATTATAGCACAACAGAGGATTTTGTCACCATTGTGTTGTAGGCAAACTCAAAACTTATGTACATGGCATGACTGGGCAGAACAAATACATTTGTCCTTAGACTTTTGTTAACCATTAGAAGGCACACAGTGCTGCATTTTATAAGATCATGTCAGTAGAATTCCGACAGCATGACATAATAAAGTGTTAAATAAGTCCATTTCCAGTTTTTTTATGTCAGACTTTGTTACTTGGGATATTTGCTCTTTTTGTATGCTCATTTTGTCACGAAATGTGTTTATCAAATATGTGTCACAGACAGCAAAACAGACTGTAAGAAAAAAAAAAGCATTGCAAGGATGCAATTTCATCTAGATGTTCTGGAGAGGCATAATAAACCACAGAAAAGAAATCTGAGTTGCTTGTGACATTACAGGGATGCTGAGATTGCTACAGCAGCCCTCTTAAACGTAGCTCCTTATTTATTTTTTATATCAAATGGACTTTTAAAAGCTTTGCATGGTGTTATAAAATAAAAAGTCACTAGTCTATTTCCCATTCTTCCTCTCTTCTTAAAGGTACAGAAATATATTCCAAATTCACAGGGTATACACTATGAATCCACTTTCTGAATCCAAAATCACTTATTTACATAAATATCCTGGGGAGCAGAATTTTTCTAACAGTTGTCAGACTCTCTTTGAAGAATTATTATTATTTCATCAGCTATTTGTTTTACTTCCAGGATGTTAGTCTGCATATTCTCACATCCTTATCCAGCAAGAAGCAGAAACCCTGATTAGAAAGTTGTTTATTTCGTTGTCCCAGTAGGGATCTAAGCACAAGATCATCAGTTCTAGGGTGTAACTTGTGGACCCATGTCATACAATGCTGGGGGGTTTGTAGTTGCTATTGTGTAGGGAAGACTTCACAGCTAAAGCACCCAGTTTGATTTGAAATATTTCCCTTTATGCTTCAACATCATGGAAGAAATTCTGAGAGATACAAATGCTCATGATCTGAAAAATAATTATGATACTTTCATTAGTCAAATGGAAGTCACTAAGCAACTGAAATAAACACTGGAAAAACAAAGGTATAGTACTTATATGCAGCCTGCTCTTCTTACTGCAAGGTATAGAGCAGAAACACACTTGCAATTACTTTGTAATCACAGAGTTTTAGATCATCTAGTCCAACCCACCTGACAGAGCAAGATCACCTAGACTAGATCACACGGGACCACATCCGTGTGAGTTTTGAATATCTTTAGAGCAGACAACACCACAGCCCCCCTGGGCAGCCTGTTCCAGTGTTCCCTAAGGGGTGGATCAGGTCACCCCTTAGTCTCCTCCTCTTCAAACTAAAGAGCCCCTATTCTCTGTCTCTCCTTGTAAGGAAGATGTTCCACTCCCTTAGTCATTTTTGTGGCTCTGCTCTGGACTCTTTCAAGCAGTACCCTGAGGTCCTTCTTGAAATGAGGGGCCCAGAACTGGACACAATATTACAGATGCAGCCTCACCAGGGCTGAGTAGAACCTCTCTTGACCCACTAACCACATCCCTTCTAATACACCCCAGAATGGCATTGGCCTTCTTGGCCACAACAGCACATTTCTGGCTCATGGTCAACCTTCCATCCACTAGGACCCCCAGATCCTTTTCTACTTTGATCAAGAGCACACTTGTGTGAGCTGTAGCAATTCAGGTGGATACCTTCACAAATGCAAAACGGTGCTTTCTAAACGATTCAAAACACAGCTAGAACACACATCAAACCCTGACAGTGTTTGGGTAAGCGAGTGTAGCAAATCATAAATTAATTTCTGGAAGCACAAAGCCATTTAGATGTGAGTGGTCAGTCATTCAGAACACAAAACATTCCAGTGTTGCTGTGCTGGAATAATAAAGGATTATAAAAAAATCTCAAATATTTGCATGGAGTTAATGTATTACACAGTGATATTTAGGTGATGTAAATTCAAATAATGCAGCAAGCAACTGTTTAGTGAAGCCTGTCTGCTGATGTGAAGATTTTGTGAGGCAGTGTTCCAGTGCAAAGGCAAGGTTAGGGGTCATTATGAGGAAACACGCTTGGCTCTTTGGGAATGTCACTCATCAATGCTGCCATTACAGACCAACTCCCCTGCCTGATTAAGGGGCAACTTTAATGGGCCCTAAAGAGAAGCTAATCTAGCTCTACATGGCTGAGAGGAATGCTGCTCTAGTCCAAGAGCTCAATGCAGAGAGACTGTAGGGGAGAAATGGCTGAATACACTGGAAATAGTTGTACCCATTCCCCACAGCACTTACTGCTTCATTGTGCCACCCGAACTTCCCAAACTAGACAGCGAAACTAGACTAAGGGATAAAAGGAAAGGGGAAAGTCTGTGTTGTTCTCTCACTATCAGACTAGCACTGTCACTGCTGAAAGTTGTCATTTGTCAGGAGATGAGATTAAGTCATGGAACAGGAAATGGTGAGCAATGAGGACATTCGATCTGTCTGACATGGCACTTTAGAAACCTCTTGGGTTTACCTTTGCTTGCTTTGATGAGAGAGAACAAAACAGTTCCTTATGTGAAAGTGTGACACACAGAGAAATGCTCCAGTGCAAGTTACAATTTAGCTGTGCAAACACAACCCAGACCACAAACAGGAAAGCTTAATAGGAGAGTTTGAAACACAGCACTCATAATAAACCTGCACTATTCTTAGCAGTAAGTGATACTTTATATATTTCCCCTTTGCTTGTTTCAAGGAAGTTCTGTATCTAAAAGTACCTTTACTTGCATCCTATCACTCACTTTAAAAAAAAAAAGAAAGAAGACTGTGTAGGGCACACTTTCTTTAAATGTGTATGCTGTGCTAAATTGAAGATATGCACTACATTCTACAGAAAACAGCATACTACCATAGCTACTGTGATAGTCACAACTCTGCTTCCTTCCATTTTGAAAAAGTCTTGTCAGTTCTTTCACTGAGACAGGCTTTGGACTTCCACCTCCCTTCATCTGGAACTCCTGTCCTTGGCTGCATGATAATAATAATTGTCTCACCCCAGAAAGATCTGGCTGTATTCTCCCTTTTGTGTCTCTTTTCTTCAGGATTTAGGAGTGGAAGTCCTGAAGGTGCTGTGGAGTTGGAAGCAATTGTGTAATTGCCTATGACAAGTCTATGATTCCATGACAATCTTTTTAATATAAAACGACTCTTTAATCTTAAGAGATGAAAGCAGGTAAGACATAAAACTTAAAAAATTATTTCCATACCACAATGGAAGAAGAATGGGAAGAAACTGAGGGTTAAGACTTTTATGAAAACTGAGAGTCATGAAACTTAAGTTAAGAACTTTAGGTGGGCTTACTACTGTTTATATAGTGTGAGACATCCCCAAGAAGTGGGACCCAAATGTTTTCCCATCTCATGTATGGGAGGCAGAATAGCAGGGATTTTGTTTTCAAAAATCCTACACAGCAAATCTATTGCCCACGCTAATGGGCCTCTTTCTGTCTAGCCATTCCACATTGGAGCAAAGATACCTCTCTCGATGTAAATTTTATCAAACTATGTCCTTTAAAAAATGGACTAATTGCTGAGAAGAAAGTCTGTATCATTGCAACATTCCCCAATGAGTTCTACCTAAGGATTGGTCTGATTTTATGCCTCTACTTCTTTCAGCTGTACTCAATAACAGTTTGCACTCTTCCAATAGGGTTGTGAGATTTGTTGTCTTCTGTCCTCCAACTCCTTTTTCACTTTTTCCTTGCCCTTTTGAGCTTTTGGCTCTGAGCCTTCACAAACAAACTGTGCAATGTGTCTGGAATCAAGGAAGAAAGTACTACAAAACTACTAAGTTAAATATTGTCTCCTAGCCCTTGTAAAGAAATTTTTCATCTGTTGCTTTTCCTGGTTATTTCTCAACCACGTGCTATTAAGTTAAACAAATATGGCCAAATACTACATATTCAAACAATATGTACCAAGCATTCATAAATTGATACAGAAAAACTCTGTCTTCTGAAGAGAGGCAGGTGCAAAACAGGACTCTGTGAGTCCTAACCTACCATGGTATGCGCTTGGCTCCATTGTCCAGCCAAACTGCAGGGAGATTGTTGAGTTCCAAGCATCCACATAGCTTGTACCTGGCTGAGGGTTTCCTTCATTCCTTAAAGATTAATTTAACAATTGTCAGAGTTTCTCTTTTTTCCCCACAAGTTTGTGAGTCAGATTTCGTGTCTTCTTTTGCCTATCCTGATTAGCTGCCTTTGATAAAGACCTGCCAAATCTACTTTTCTTTATTTTGCTGGCTTCTACCTTTCAAACAGCTTTCCCTCACAGTAACTGTAATTTTGCTATACTTTCTTTCAATTCACGTGTCTCCTAATGAATCTGAGCATCCACACAAGCTGCTGAACAGCCACCTTTCCACAGATATTTTAGGAGGTAGTGGCAACAGATCCCTTTCTTTCTGCTAAAACATATCTGGTGATTTTTCAGGCCTTACCTACACATATGCCTTTGACTTCTGCTCTTTTCTTCCTATCATGCACACTTCCCGTTTCCAGACTTTCGGAGATCTGAAGGATGCTCATGAGGGAATGTCACAGGTGCATGGAAGAGCAGGGCATTTCCTCACAAATAAATTTCAGGGGGTTGTGTGGACAATGGAGCTTACCTCTAACCTCATAATTGAGGAGGATCATAGTTTTCCATTTGGCCAATACCTTGGTTTATGAGAATAACAGAGAATGGTGACCACTGGAAAGTACTTTGTCATTAGGCATCATGGCATTAGAATCAAGTGTCAAGACACTGAAGACAATGCTAAACCCTAGATTCATAATAGGACAGCCTTGGCAGCACTGGGACCTGGAGTCAAATATAAGTTTTGTGGCTCAGCCACACGCATCCTGAACATACTTCAGATGCTGCAGCAACCTATGGCCACATCTCTGCGTGAACAGGTGCGTTCCCCCTTTCATTCTCTCTAACAACAGCAATTCACATAGTAGAAGTCAACATGAGGAGAGAAGACTGCATCTGCTTGGGTATTAGGAGACAGCCAGAATGAGCCACCCTCACTTACCAGCAGGGACAATAGCATTAACAGTACCTGCACTAGGCTGTGTCAGGAAGGAAGATAAAATCAACCTTTTACATGAAAATGCAAAGAATCACATGAAATCATCCCAAGGAATACATATTATTCTCTCAAGCAACCTAATGAACCTTGCCACTATTTTATGTTCATGCTATGGAAATTTCAAGTGGTATTACTTTAGTACAGACTTGAGGCCACTATTCTGAAGAATATTCTAGTCTAAGATAGAGAGTTTCTAAAATTTGTACCTTCCCCATAATTTATTCAGTGAAATATTTTTAAAGTTGCAGCTGAGTCATAAAATGCCCAGCCTTTTATTGTATTTAAACCTATTTGGTATCTGTATACTGAATTACAAAAGGTTTCCTTTTAGAAAACAAATCATCAGTGATTTATGTGTGTACAATTAAAAACCCCACAAAACCAACAAACATTTTGACAATTCATACCAAACTGTAAACAGAATATAAAGGTATATGGAGAGCCACAGAAATGATCAGGTAGCTGGAACACCTCTCCTACAAGGACAGGCTGCTGGGGTTGTTCAGCCTGGAGAAGAGAAGGCTCTGGGGAGACCTAATAGTGGCCTTCCAGCACCTAAAAGGGGTCTACAAGAGACTGTTTACAAAAGCCTGTAGTGATAGGGCAAGGGGCAATGGTTTGACATTAGGGAAGAGTAGACTTAGACTGGATGTTAGGAATAAGGTCTTCACCATAAGGGTGGTGGAACACTGGAACACATTGCCAAGAGAAGTAGTTCATGCCCCACCCCTGGAGATATCCAAAGTCAGGCTTCACAAGGCTCTGAGCAACCTGATCTAGTGAAGGATGTCACTGCTCACTGCACAGGGGTTGGACTAGATGACCTTTGGAGGTCCCTCCCAACCCAGACCACTCTATGATATATGTATTGCACTAACAATTACGATACCATAACTTCAAATGTCCCATCTGTCTTCTCTGAATTCTGTCTTCATAAGAAGAAGATGATGATTTTCTGAAGATGTTTTTCTAGTACTAAAAAAAAAAAAAAACAACAAACCAAAACATTGAAATTGAGCTAAAAATCTGTCAACAGTGCCTATACAATTTCACACTTTCATCTTCAGTTTTGAATTGATATCAGCAAAACTTAAACTTTCCTTTGAAAACATCGAAATGCCAGCATCTGAAAATTTTGCCATGCAATTTGGGCAGTCCTTTAACATGTGACTGTTCTCTTTGCAAACATTTTACTGTGGTTGCAGACAAAGGGCAACTGAGACAATTTAGAGTCATTTTAAAATAATGTTATGTTCTTCCAGTAACGAAGCCATCTCAGTATAGGCTAGTGTTCAGGACAAGCTAAAATGTGATTTTTGTAATGTATGAAAATTGCTCATACCCCAAGGTAATTTTTGAACCAAATGACTCAGGAATAATCTCTTTTGTCTCTGCAGATGGCTGAAAGTATATTTCACTTATAAAGACAATAATTCTCAAGAAATGAAATGGGTTTACAGCTGGAAGGTACAAAAAACTGTCATTAAGTATATAAGAATCCATGGTCTCCAAATATAAATCTTCCTGTGACAAACGTATTACAAAAAAGAAACATGATTTAGGACATTCTTCTCTTCTTCTCTCTACACAGTTTTTGCTTTTACAGTGTGTCTCTCTGCCTTCTCAGCCTCAGTGTAAGAGCATTACCCTGCTAATGGTGTATTATGTGGGACATAATGCAATTTCATGATTTTCAAAGCTTCTATCCTCCTCTCAACTTTGGTATTTGTCCTATAGAGTTTGTAAAAATAAATGCTTTTAAAAAAAAAATTAAAATCTAATTATGTAGGTATTAAATTTTCTGTTTAGGTGAACCATTCTTTTTTCTGATATTAATCTTCTCCTTCACATACATGACTGAATGGATAGGATTGAGGGCTTTATTGAAATACTTTTTAATATCCAACTGGAATTAATTCTGCAGAGTAATTTCAACTATCAGTTCAACAACAGTGGGAAGACTACCCTCTGTAAAATCTGTTTTGTTTAGAAGAGTTCATACAAAACTCTAATGGAGAGTACTAAAGAAACTGAGAAAACTGTGAACTTGGAAAGATACATTATGTACGATACTAGTATTGATGTCCATTAACTACCTTATCTTTTTCTCTCTCCTTAAGCTTGATTGTAACCCCAATTGATTTGCCTAGAGATGGAATTCATACAGGACCTAATGATGACTGTTGCCAGGACACCTCCTGCCCAGGTGGCCAGGAGGGCCAATAGCATCCTGGCCTGCATTAGGAATAGTGTGGCCAGCAGGAGCAGGGAGGTCATAGTGCCCCTGTACTCTGCTTTGGTTAGGCCACACCTTGAGTACTGTGTCCAGTTCTGGGCCCCTCAGTTTAATAAGGACATCGAAACACTTGAGCGTGTCCAGAGAAGGGCAACAAGGCTGGTGAGAGGCCTTGAACACAAGCCCTATGAGGAGAGGCTGAGGGAGCTGGGCTTGTTTAGCCTGGAGAAGAGAAGGCTCAGCGGTGACCTGATTGCCCTCTACAACTACCTGAAGGGTGGTTGTAGCCAGGAAGAGGTTGGCCTCTTCTCCCAGGCAACCAGCACCAGAACAAGGGGACACAGTCTCAAGCTGTGCCAGGGGAGGTTTAGACTCGAGGTGAGGAGGAAGTTCTTCACCGAGTGAGTCATTTGTCATTGGAACCGGTTGCCCAGGGAGGTGGTTGAGTCATCAACCCTGGAGGTGTTCAAGAGGAGATTGGACGTGGCACTTGGTGCCATGGTCTAGTCATGGGGTCTGTGTTGATAGGTTGGACTCGATGATCCTCGAGGTCCTTTCCAACCTAAGTGATACTGTGATACTGTGATACTGTGACCTAATGATGACTGTTGTCAGGACGTAATGATGACTGTTGTCAGGGTCTCAGCAAACTTTCAAAGAGCAGACACATTTTGTCTGCCATTGATTCAAAGGATTTGAATTTCTAGGTAATGCTGTTAAATCACTGTCAGACATACTAATGTAATTCTTGTTGTTTAAAACCTGATGGTCTGAGAGTCAGGTATAAGTCAACGTGTGAAAGCTTTAACTCTTAATTATAGGTCAGGATCCATTAAAGAAGTGGAGACATGTCTGAACTATTGCAAACTGTGTCTCATCTTTCTGTTCCCTAAATGTCTCTGTGACTGTACTATTACCTCTCGACTTTTTCTCTGGATTGTCAGTTGTCTGCTAATATAAAATCAAAGGCAAAATGTAGTGGTATACCTCATGGTAATCCACTAAAAACTGAAGTCACAGAGCATTGAATATGAAGGCAGCAGCAATGTAAACTTCAAAAAAATACTGCATATAGAGAGCTTCACTTCCATTTTCACAGAATAAATGGTATTTTATGCTCCACACCATTTAGACCTCAATCTCGCTTCCAGGAGGCAAGTTTTGTGAATCATTCTGAAGGCCACTGCACTACTGACAACAGCACCTTTGAAACCAAGTAGGGATTATTAATTGACTGTGAATTTCCTGAGCAGCTTTATCCTCTTTCCATAATGCATCCATTAAAAACCCTAGGGGCAAAAATTGAAGCACTAGTCACAAATAAAATGGGGGGGTGGGGGAGCGAAGAAATGCATCAGTTTCACATGAATGATCAAAAGTTGGGTAGCACCAATTCTAGTCAGAAAGTAAAGACACCAAAACAAAAAGCAACCCACCTTTAACTTTTAAGGTGGAACTCCAGGGTTTTAGGTTTCCTAAAAGGCCTCTACCAGGCGGTTGTAGGGGTGACAGATCCCATCTCGCCCAAAGGGGCGGACCTTTGGGAAACAAGACCTGCTGCTGCACTGTGGCCGCCCTTGCAAACACAAGGAAGGCGAAAATCATTAACTTTTGCTATCAGTTTTAGCTCTCCATTAAAGGGCGCAGTTGACAGAGGAATGTGACTTTCCCTACCACAAGAAAATCTTTCGTGTATCTATACAGTCAATCTGAACCAAGTCTAGCACTGGGAATGCCTGGGAACCATTTCGGCCAGGCTGCAGTGAGACACCGGCCGCCCAGCACACCTTTCCAAAATTTAGGGGGTCTCCTGGGTCCCGGAGCACGGTCGAGGCGAGGTCTCCAATAGGAGCAACGGAAAAGGTCACCCTGTGACGGGGAATAGGCCAGCGCCCGCTCTCCAGACCCGTTAGCCTCCAGGGCTCCTCGGAAGAGAGCCTCGGCTGAAGGGGTAGGAGAACGGCTGTGAACCGCCCTTAGCACTCGCTGACCCTCAGGCTCGCCCTGCCTCTTGTCCACCCTCCGCTCGCGGCCCCTGGCGGCGGGAATGGGGAGCTGCCCACGGCGCATGCGCGGTGGTGTTGCCTGCTCCGCCGAGCGCGCATCGGAGAGTTCGGGGGCAGTCAGTGGGGTGGCGGCAGCGAAGGGCCGGCAGCGCTCGGCCACCTCCGCTGTCCGCATACCGTCTACCGGCGGACTCTCACCTCGGTTTGCAGCGGTGAGTGCGGAACGGCGTGGCCGGTGCCTCATCGCCTAGGGGGCTTCTGCTTGTCTCTAGGGCTGGGCCGGCGGAGAGGGGTAGCGTGGCCGGTAGCGGGGAGCTTGCCGGGCCGTGGCGTCCCGGGAGCGGAGCGGGCAGCCGTGCTGTGGGGGAGGGTCGGGGCTGGTGGTTAGGCGGCGTCCCCTCTCCTACCTGTGCGGGCACACACACACATACACAGGCGCTGCCGCACTTAGGGGGTCCCCGGAGCGAGACCGCCTGGAAGGGGCTCCTCGGGACGCCCTGGGGTGGGCGGGCGGGGCAGGGCGCGCTTGGCGCTGCCCGGCGGCTGTGCGTGAGGCGAGGGTCACTCGTGGGCTGTGCGCCGGTCGCATGTGGGGAGTGCGCCCGGCAAACCCTGGCGGGGCGACGCGGAGGCCCTCCGAGGGGAGAAAGGGAGAAACGTGCCCAACGCCCTCCTCCCCTCGCCGGGCTTTGGCGCCCGGGCTGGCGGATGCTGGCGGAGCCGCCCGGAAAACTTCTCTCAAGGGGGTTTGTACCATTTCCAGTTAAGCCAGGGAAGAAAATGTTTTGATTGTATTTAACAAAGGAAAAAAATCCTGCTTTATTTTTTCTTTTTTTTTTTTTAAGAGGTTAATGGTTGTCTTTAAGACAGGCAGCTAATAATTCTTTTCTCTTAAGTTTTACAAAAACAATACCACCAATAAAACTATGAAATAAACCTACAACCGTCTGAAGTTTTCATATTACTGTTATAACTTTTTTGTGTGTGCTTTTGGCAGGCTCCCCTAAATAGTGTGTCAGTTACTAGATTGGCAGTAGCCGGGGCAGTCACTCCAGCTGAAGCTTGTCAGATGCTGAGTAGGTGTATTGAGGTTGCGAGCCTTGTTCTCCAGGGGTTCGGTGCACCTCTCCTAGGCCTAACCCTGGTAAGGGAACAGTGTCCACGGGAAACGGGAGTCATGCAGGGGGCCTCAGTGGAAAATGGGATAGAATGTTGTATTGGTTGAGGAGTGGAAGAGCAAGCAGTGGCTGGGTTTGTTGGGATGGGAAGAATGGAGCCAGTGAGTAAAGGGAAAAAAACTATAAGCATATGAAAACACTCGAAAGAAGTTTTTGCAACCCCGTTGTCATAGATAAGTCTGGCGAGAGAAGAGGGACAGTTGTGCAGATGTCAGTGTTCTAGATTAAAATCAACACCGTAAATTTACTGTAGGCTGACGCTGTTACTGAACAAGACCGTGGATGTGCTTTTTCTGCAGCCTTGATACTCATTACCACCTTCTGTAGCATTTTCTCCCCATACTGGCACCACTGTTTGTACAGCAGTGGGGTGAAGGGGCATGATGACCCACCAGTTCCCATTAACCCCTTGAACATTTTTTCTGATGAACCTAGTAGGTACTCAGGTCTAGTCCTCTGCACTGCCGTGAGAATGCTAAATCTAGCTCAGGGAAAGGTGCGTGATAGGGAGGGAGTTAACTTTTTATATATGAATTAATAGGTCTGTGTGTAAAAACACTGAGGGATTTTTATGTACATACGTGTATGTATACACATACAAGCACGTACACCTGTGTGAAGGAGTTGTGTAACTGCAATGCTCAGAAGAGTTGTGTTGAACAGAGGGAGTGCCATTGATAAAGCGGTTGTGGGGGAGGTTTTACAAGTGCAAGAGGTGACTGGGACTCTGAGTTGACATAACCAGTAAGAGTGAGTTTGCAAGAGTATTTCTTGATGGGCCAGGGGTGTGAGACAAGAAGCCAGAGGATAGGCAATTGTGTGTGAGAGTACTACATGGAAACAGACGTCACACTTCAACCTCTTTCAGACAAGAACATTTCTGGGTTTGGGAACACATTAGGCTAGAGCCTAGAATTCCTGTGTATCTGCACACTCCTGGAATTAGGAAACAATAGGAAATCCACAGGCAAAACATGGATTAGCCCTTTCACACAGAAGTTCATCCAGAAATTGGCATCCAGTGAATATATCCAACAAATTGGACGTGGCACTTGGTGCCATGGTCTAGTCATGAGGTCTGTGTTGATAGGTTGGACTTGATGATCCTCGAGGTCTCTTCCAACCTTAGTTATACTGTGAATACTACAAAATAATGTATTGGCTCAAATGACAAAGTACTGTGTCTGGTTATAGCATGTGTAAGTATTGATACTATAACATGGTGTCATCTGGAACAGGTTGCCAAGGCAGGTAGATGAAGCCGCATCCTTGGAGATATCCAAGGTCAGGTTTGACAAGTCTCTGAGCAACATGGTCTAGTGGAGAATGTCCCAGCTTCTGCTCACTGCAGGGGAGTGACTAGGTGTCCTTTGGAAGTCCCTTCCAAACCAAACCATTCCATGATTCTTTTATTAGAAGAGGAGAACGGAAGATTTTTAGATAGCTCAACCTCTTTGTGCCTCTAGATTGGACTACAGTTTTCTATTAAGTAATAACATACTGTTTGTTCAATAAAAAATGTGGTTATACTCAAGATACTAAAGAGATGAAGTATTTTGGTGTTACACTTATTCAGTTGTGTGATTGCAAGACAGTTTGTGGACATGACTCAAATCTACATTCAGATTCTGTTTTGACGATAGAATTCTAATTTTTTTTTTCTTTTGTTGTCACCTTAATATGTCAGTACTCAACAAACCCCCCCTGACAAAACTCCTGAAATAAGGAAATAATCATCCTCCCATGCCACATGAAGAATGAAAAAAACCAAAAACTTATGGAGACCAAATGTGATCCAGATAGGATCCAGGGTTTTTTTCAGTGTTGAGTTCAGCACAGGTACAAATAAATTGTGTATCTGCTTGTGCAAATCAAGCACTCAGGATCTGGGAGAGGCACCTGTAAAATAACATCGATGTGGTTAGTGTCCACATTAAAACAGCATTTTAAAGTAATTTATATAGAGTCATGAATGAATTATTTTATCCCTGCTTTTGCCACATATGTCAGGGTGGTCCTAACATATTTTAGACCACAGTATTGTGAACAGTTTTTGTTTGCTGTATCATTTTAAACAGCTCCCTCTTCTGTAATCCTCTCTCCCATCATTTTGTCCTACCTACCTCTGTGACCTCCCTCACTTGTGATAGAGTAACGGTTTTCATATCTGGCTGGTGAGGTGAATCACAGAAATAATCATGTTGAAAAAAAGATATATCTGGCTTTTGACTCCTACTTGGCTCTTACAAACAGCTGTATGAGCGGGGAACAAGGTATGTGGTTGGTACTGTTTAACCCCAGTGTGAGTGCAGGGAAAGAACTAAGCCATTTTGCTTCTTCCATAATCCCGTAAACTTTGTGCTTCAGTTTTCCCCATTTACTCAACAAATGTCACCACATCCTTATAGGCAAGAAGTTTATTTTCTTGCACCCTCCTTTTAAGAGCTTTTGCTTTCAGTTTCTCAGCTTAATTCTGAAGTTTTCTCCTGCTCTTTCATCTTGCTCTTTCATGAATTCCTATCAGATATGTTTCCAGGATGCTGGCATCCTCTGGCTTGTGTTTCTTTGATGTTTTGTGGGGGTGGTTTTCACACGTGCCCTCCCACCACCCCTGCTTCCTCTCCCACATTACAAACACAAGCACTTACAGGGTGCACTAGAGAACAATACAGTACGGGCAAGGGAGTAGATTAAATGACCTAATGTCTGATATCTGTTCTCCTGCCAGCTATTTTTGTTTGAGTTCAGATGTCGGTAACTGTTTGACCTTTTGAAATCTAATCTGACAATACTCAGCCCTTTCCTTATTTACCTTTGTTTTATTTACTGATTCTTGTTAAGTACAATTTGATACACATTTATGAGGCCTGAAATACTCTTAACCCATTTTCTTGTTGCCAGCAGTTTTGATGGTAGTGATTTAGCAGGTGATCTGTGTTTTAATCAAAGTAGCTGAGTAGCATTACTAAAATAGCTACATTTCAAAAGCAAAGCCTGTCTTGAGACTGGAAGTTAAATGGTATGATCATCAAAAATCACACCATTTGTTTTCGTATTTGATGAAGGATGTTTTATGTGTGTCTTGGGCTATAGATTGTTTTAAATAATAGATAACTGTTAAATATATTTAACTCTAGATAGAAGTTCATCTGTTGTATCTGTTCAGAAATACACTTGTAAAATTGGCCAAGAAACATTTGCACAGTGCAGTGTACTGGAGTTAGCATCCAGGGCTAAGACTCCTGGACAATAAAGTACTAGAAGCCTGTTTTCAGGCTGAGAACGTTGTTCTGTGATGGGTTCATTGGTGGGTTGGTTGGTGGTGGTTGTTGTTTTTTATGAGTAGATGTCATTACACAGGGAGAGACCGACTCTCCTGCAATTACATCTTGAAAGTTTGAGATCACTTGCATTTTCTGCTGTATGTCTGCTCAGTGGAGTGTTCATTTTAAATCATTTGAATGGATCTTCTAATGTCGCTTCTGGAAAGACTTTTGAAAGTTGGCATCTCATGTTTTAAGATCACCCGTTCAACATACTTTCTGTGTTTCCACATGATGGTCAGTCTGCCCCAGTGTGATTACTCCAGCAGTGGCCAGATTAAGTGATAGTAAAATCCAGGGAGAGACTGTAGTGAAAGTTAGTATTGGAGTAGATTATCATAGGTAAAACTTAAGCCTAGTGAGGTATTTGTTTTGTTGCCTGAAACTGAGAGATTTATGTGCTTGCCGGAACTGTAGGGTATGTTTGTTTACACCAAGTTATATCTTATTGTAATTCTGGATGTTCTTGTTTTGCTCAGCCCTTTCTTTTCCTGTAGTATAAGAATGAATGCCATGGACTGGTTTCAACATTCACTTCACAGCAGTTCCTCATCAAATCCCTAGTGCTAAATTAACTGTTCAATATAACTGTCTAAACAGTGTAATATTTATTGTAATTATCTGTATTTCTAAATGTTTACCGTGTGATGTTGAAGAACAATTCCTTTTTGGCTCAGTAAGTGAATTTGTTAGGTCACTGGTGTGAGGCAGTTTATGGGAATGCAGGAAAAAGCAGGAATAGTGGCTTCATCAGACGTGAACTTTTATGCCTGCCTGTATCTCCAGGCTGTTTACTGACCTTCTGTGTATTCTTTAGCTTTTATTTGTAGAGTATTACTCTTCAAACTACTTGTTAAATAAAGACGACAGGAGAAGCAACTTTCTTTTAATCTTTCTGTCTTCATTATCATGGCTATGGGTAAAGCATCTCAAAACCAGAATATTATCTAACACTCTTGCCTGTCTTCCTATAGATTTTCCGTGTGGCAGCTGAAATTAGCACAGTCCATGGCATTTCATTTCAGTACTGATGAGCAATTCTGAGTATCAGACACAAAACGGGCTCACTGTACAATTTTTTGTTTGCTACTGTTAGTTGTCAGAGTTGTGGGCAGCAGCAAAATAAAGGCATGGCTTATTCTGGTGAGCTGAGTGTCTGGCTTTGTAAGCAGTTTAACTGATCTAAGCTTGTCCTGCTGCCTGAAAACAAGAGTTCTTGCTTTTCCCATCCATCCTTGCTGGGTTGTGCGTTTTGACTGCTCCAGTTGTGCTGGCACAGCACTCTTAACGCTGTGCACTCAGCTAAACCTGGGAGCTGATTTGTTTTAAAATTAAACCAGTCAAACTAAAGCAAGCATACACACATACACAAAAGGCTTTCCACTGGGCCACTAGCTGCATCATTTGTTGACTCAAGGCAGGAAGTGAGACTATGGTCTGTGGGGTGACATGGGCTACCTACTCAGCAGCTATAGCTGGAATTGATTGAAGTGCTAAATCAGAAACCATCAGTGAAGCAGCAGTGTATCAATATCTTTCCCTGCTGATATCTTTGAAGAACAGCACCAAACTGCTCAAGGGGGGAAAGACACTAGGAAGTCCCTCAAGAGGGCCAAGAACCTGATGAACAAATCTTACAGTCAAAACACAGGAAGAGAGAAGAAAATTGAACAAACATCTCTTTTGGAAAGGCTGTTTATGATGAACTGTGAAGAAGTCCCCAGCTACAATCTCATTAGATCTGCAGTTGTGTCAAAAAAACAGAAGTATAAGAGCACTTTCACTATGACCTTTCCTTAGAAACTCGTGGCAAAGGTTTGATCAAAGTTTTCATCTCAATATAAGGAAGGCATTTTTTACAGTGAGAATCATTCACAGGAACAACTTTCCCAGAGATACTTACCCAGAAATCCTCATAAATGAAAGTTTTCAAGAAGCTGTTGGACAGGGTGCCAAGATAGCCTCATCTAGACTCTGATTCCCATGAAAGGTTGGACAGGATGATCTTCTGAGGTTCCCTCCAACCTGGACTGCTTTATGGTTCTTTGAATTTTTCATGGGGGTGATTACACAAGAAACACAAAAGGTGGAGATGTACCTGCTGGTGGGCAGCACGTCCGGGAAGGTTCTACAAAGACTTCTGCAATGTATTACACACGTAAATGAATACAAGGGAATTACCAGACTTTAAAAGCAGCAGTGGCATTTTTGTTTGCATTAGAAGACTCAACCTTCACACTTTGTAGGTGGTGGAGTAGAAGTACAGCTTCTTGGGGGTGGGAGGGGAACACCCTTTAAATTTTGAATGAGGTGTTAGATTCTGTAGAGGCTCTTTCAGTTGTGAATGAAGGTTTCAAGAATTAATTTTAATCCCACGTATGCTTTTGTGACAACCAAGATAAATGGCATCTTCAAGCACGGTTAATTGCCCCTCGATCATCGTTGTGGCCTGCCTCTGGACTTGCTCCAACAGCTCTGTGTCCTTCTTACAATGGTGACAAAAGAGTGTCTGAGAGAGTGGTCTCCATTTTGGATTAATCAGATTTCTGGATTCACATGTATGAAAACCAGCTATGACATACAAGCGATAGAATTCGGAAGGTCTCCATTTTTGTATTTCTAGTAATTCTTACAGAATTGCCCCTGTATACTGCACTGGTTAGGCCACACCTTGAGTACTGTGTCCAGTTCTGGGCCCCTCAGTTTAGGAAGGATGTTGACTTGCTGGAACAAGTCCAGAGAAGAGCAACAAAGTTGGTGAGGGGTTTGGAACAGAAGCCCTATGAGGAGAGGCTGAGGGAGCTGGGGTTGCTCAGCCTGGAGAAGAGGAGACTCAGGGGTGACCTTATCACTCTCTACAACTACCTTAAGGGAGGTTGTAGACAGGTGGATGATGGACTCTTCTCCCAGGCAGCCAGTACCAGAACAAGAGGACACAGTCTCAGGCTACGCCAGGGGAGGTTCAGGTTGGATGTTAGGAAGAAGTTCTATACAGAAAGAGTGATTGCGCTATGGAATGGGTTGCCCAGGGAGGTGGTGCAGTCGCCGTCATTGAAGGTGTTCAGAAGGAGACTTGATGGGGTGCTTGGTGCCATGGGTTAGCTGTTTGGGGGGGTTGGATTGGTTCATGGGTTGGACGCGATGATCTTGAAGGTCTCTTCCAACCTGGTCTGGTTTATTCTAATAAAGGTTTAAAGGGAACACTGAAAGTACTGTCAGAATGATACCCATTTAAAATAAAATGATACTTTTTTTTACTCCTAATAAACCAAATGCAATCTATGTTACTGAGACTACAAGGTAACTAAGGAGGGAAGCAAAACTACTTGCTTTAGTAGCAGATACACTCCAGGGAGTTCATACTTCCTGTGGGCATCTTTGAGAGCAAAGGGGTAGAGGAGGAGCGAGAGGTACAAGGCTCTGTTGTGGAGCACAGAACTGCATCAGTCCATGTTGGGAGCTCTGATCTCCATTGAAGGGTGGGCAGCAGTGGTAGGAAGGGAGGAGAAATTAACAGTATCACAGTATCGCTAAGGTTGGAAGAGACCTCGAGGATCATCGAGTCCAACCTGTCACTACAGACCCCATGACTAGACCATGTCACCAAGTGCCACGTCCAATCTCCTCTTCAACACCTCCGGGGATGGTGACTCCACCACCTCCCTGGGCAGCCCATTCCAATGACTAATGGCTCTCTCGGTGAAGAACTTTCTCCTCACCTCGAGCCTGAACTTCCCCTGGTGCAGCTTGAGACTGTGTCCTCTTGTTCTGGTGCTGGTTGCCTGGGAGAAGAGACCAACCCCTTCCTGGCTACAGCCACCTTTCAGGTAGTTGTAGAGGGCAATGAGGTCACCCCTGAGCCTCCCCTTCTCCAGGCAAAATAATCCCAGCTCCCTCAGCCTCTCCTCAAAGGGCTTGTGTTCAAGGCCTCTCACCAGCCTTGTTGCCCTTCTCTGGACAAGGCTGCAGCCAAAACATTGTGTTTTACTATACTTCAAATATGTAAATCAGCTGGAGTACCTTTGTGTGTAGATTTGTTCAAATCCTGCTTAGAAAACATAAGTGCAATGCAGTAAAATAGGCATAATGTCACACATCTTAGTGTATGTGGAAATTCATGTGATGTGAAGAGAAATGGGCGTGGGTGTTGTGAGAGAGGCAAATAGCAGTATTCTGGTGGTGTACACCTTTCTGTGCACTCTTTATGCAATTTCCCAGTGTGACAGAAAACTTCATAAAAATCTGTAAGAGAGTTGTGCCTCATTATCTTTTTGCTAGTTACCATGTAATTCAATAAGATGAAATATATATTTATGACTCTTCTATCACTTCTAGGCAATTTGGGTTTTGGTTGACTGGAAAATCCCATTAAAGCATGCTCTGAAATGCTGTCCTATGTGCCTTGCTTCAGGGGAAGAGAGGCAGCGTGGAAACTTGTATTAAAACATGCTGATGTTACATAAGTATTTGGAAGAGGAGGCTTTGTTTGCACATTTCTCTAAGTTAAAATTTAGCACTACACAAAGAAAGTACTTTTTATTGTTTTCTGGGTTGTTTTTCTAAATTGAATGAGGTGCAAGACATTGGCCTGCCAAACAAGTGCTAAATGCAATTCCTGTACACAGCAGAATATTTGTTTCACCCTTGTCTCACCTCAGAAAAGCAAAAGAAATTTTATCAAGCAGACACCTTTTTTTCAATCACTCTGATATTTCTGATTTTTTGCTCTTAGATGGAGCCCTGTGCTATCCTGTGTATTCAGTTTCCATCAATATTTAACTTGAAGACAAAAGGCAAGCACATAGACTGCTTCAGAAGTATCTTCCACAGTGGTCAGGATTTTTGTTCCAGGGGTTTGGTTGTTGATTGGTTGGTTTGGGGGTGTTTGGTGGTTTTTGGGGGTTTTGGGTTTGGATTTTTTTCTTACTCAAGGAAGAAGCTTACTTTACCTTTGTTTTTGTCAAAGCAATTTTGTAGCTTCACAGGAAGTTTTGCCAGACATTCGCTATCACTCCTTAACAGCCTGTGATTCTTTGCTGAGGAATGATTTATCTAGAGCTTCCTTCCTCACAGCTTTTTGCTGCTTTGAGTGTAGTCATCCAGTACACATTGGGTGTATCTGCAGTAGTGTTCTGGTTCAGATTAGGAGTACGCTTTGAAAGCAAAACTCCCAGTTGTAACCACTTGCTGTACTTTGGTTTCCATCGCAGAATCATTTCAAAGCACTCAGACTGAACTGCTTTTGGATGAAAGTAAACCAGAAGGTACACTATTGGAGCATAACTGTTGCAATCCCACTGCCACAGAATGTTCAGCTCAAGGAATGGAATTAGAGATATCCCCAAGTAAAATTCTCAAGTCTCTTTGTTGTGTTAATGTTGGGTCCTCAGCACCAACTCTTTTGTTCTTATTCACTCCGGGTGCTCTGCATTCCTGACTAATGTGAATGTAGTATGGATAAACATAATGCACTTAAAGGTCATTATTCATGGCCACTGGACTTGCTTCAGATAGAGTACAGCTATCCAAGTCCAGGTTAGAATAGACAATACCAAAGTAGCTGACAACTTGAGTTTGATTTGGAAGCTGACACTTAGCCACTAATTAGGTTAGTGAGCACCAGAGCTATAATGAAAGTGTTCTCCTGTCTGGTTGCTTTTTGCCCTTTCCTACTTTATTAATCTGAGTTCTCCTCCATTCTCTAACGTTCTTATTCTTGTGACACAGTGTTTAGCATATTGCAGCTGCCCAAAGCACCCTGCTCCCTGAGATTCTGCTCTGATGGGTAAAACGCCAGTGAGAACATGAATGGTTTTCTGTGCTCTTCTTGGTCATGGATTTTTGTGGAAAACTTATGGTAGCACAGAAAAAGAAATGTCAGATTTAGTTAAAAGGTGGTGTGCAAGGGAGAGTGGAACAGAAAGACTGGATAAGTAACACAGTATCATTACTTTTATGTTCAGACAAAATCAGGATGAAAACAGTTCCTACTGTGAGAGCTTTATTTAATTCTTCACCATTCCCACTTGAAAAAGGAGGAAAGGAAGTGGTTATTACTATGTCAATACTGAAATGGATTATTGAGTTAGATATTCCCAATTCAAATTCCCAAAGCATAGTGATATTACCTAACCTAAAGCAGTATCTTTTAACAGTAGCTTGCAGAAGACTGAGGTGTCTCAAATGCCACTATGTAGGCTGCTCACAAAGGCACAGTCTCCTGAGGATTTGTGCAATTCTGGTTTCAATACAGCTAGTTACGTAAGTGTTCAGTTATGCCTCCCAGGAACTGCCCCAGATGGTCCCCATGTGCTTTAAAACAATGAAACTCACTAAAATTCTCCATCATCAAAGGGAGAGTGTGGTTACTTCTTCTCCCAGATGTGTCCTACTCACCAAAATGTGTGTATCAGAAGATTGGATTTGTCTGGTTTTGGTGGGGGGAGTTGTAGGGAAGAGAGAGTTTATAGCAACTTGCCATGGAAATAAACAGAGAATAACCATCCAGAATATTATCACAGATTTAAAACAACAACAAACCCTGAGTAAAGAAGGTGTAATGAAGCGGAGACAGAAGCTTGGACTTCAGTGCCAGCCAGCTGAAGTCATGCACAGCTGCAGTCACAGATTCACAGAATGCATAAAGTTGGAAGGGACTCTTGAAGGTCATCTCATCCAACACCCCTGCAGGCAGCAGGGACATCTCCAACTAGATCAGGCTGCCTAGGGCCACATCCAGTCTGATCTTGAATGTTTCCAGGAATGGAGCCTCAACTACATCCCTGGGCAACCTGTTCCAGTATTTTACCACTCTTATTGCAGAGGACTTCCTCCTTATGTCCAGCCTAAATCTACCCTGTTCCAAGTCAGAAGGAACCACCTCCCTGCAAACAGGGTGGTGGTCAAGAGTTGTGGACAACGTGCTAGTTTTATGAGTAATGATATATTTTATTAGGTTTAAGACATAATGGCAGCCCACTAAATACAGTTTTCCTTTAGTGATCTGATCTGTGGTTTCAGGGCCATGTGTAATCAAAACTAATGATAATATTTTATGATACTGTGATTGGATAGCATCCACAAAGCAGAGGGTTGGGGTTTTTTAAGTTCTCTGTTCTACTCTTCTTATCCCATGTAGTCTCAGGTAGGACAAATCTTTGTCTGATGCAGTAGTTTATGAAGTGTTCTATCTCTCTATTCCCACTTGAACTCCCTGGAAAACCTTGTTGTTGCAGGGAATCAAAACTTAATAAATACAGCTTTCTCCCATATCCCTAAGCTATGGGCTTCCTGTTCAGAGAGAAAGCAATATTTTCTCTCCAGCATTTGAATCCATGTAAATTCTTTTGTGCACTTTTCCTTGGGAAACATTCTTTTGAAACAAATAAAATTGTAGTCTTCTGTAATGTTTTTTTTCCCAAGGATATGAGACTCGTGGTGGAACTGGGATTTTTATGTAGGCACATAACAAATTTTGAATAAACAGCAGTCAAATAATTGTCATCTTTCTGTGTAATTCCTTAATGTTTTCATTTTTCTTCTAAGCCAGGCTCCCACAGGAGTAATTCAGTAGTTGCACTTCACCTGGCTAGGGTCTCTAGACTAGAAAAGGGTGTTTATTTTTAGACTGAACATATACTAATGTTTTGGTTAGCAGTGTCCCTTGAATGTACCTGCTTTCATAAAAAAGCTCCAGAAGAGCTGAAATATTTATAACTTCAAAAAATTGTCTAGCTCTATATGGCATCTGCATGTAAACAGCATCCCAGTGGTCTCATTAATGTTACAGATTACAGTAAGAGTAAAATTATAGTTTGATAGTTTCATAGTTTCATTCAGGGTTGGAAGGGACCACAAGGATCATCTAGTTCCAAACCCCCTTCCATGGGCAGGGACACCCCACACTAGATCAGCCTGGCCAGAGCCTCATCCAGCCTGGGCTTAAACACCTCCAGGGACGGGGCCTCGACCACCTCCCTGGACAACCCATTCCAGGGTCTCACCACTCTCATGGTGAAGAACCTCCTCCTCACATCCAGCCTGAATCTCCCCACCTCTAGCTTCATTCCATTCCCCCTAGTCCTATCACTACCTGAGATCCTGAGAAGTCCTTCCCCAGCCTTCCTGTAGGCCCCCTTCAGATACTGGAAGGCCACAATGAGGTCACCTCGGAGCCTTCTCTTCTGCAGACTGAACAGCCCCAACTCCTTCAGTCTGTCCTCATAGGAGAGGTGCTCCAGCCCTCTGATCATCCTTGTGGCCCTTCTCTGGACACGCTCCAGCACCTCCACATCCCTCTTGTAATAGGGGCTCCAGAACTGGACACAGTACTCCAGGTGGGGTCTCACCAGGGCTGAGTAGAGGGGGAGGATCACCTCCCTCAACCTGCTAGCCACACTTCTGATGCAGCCCAGGATCTGATTGGCTTTGCGGGCTGCAAGCGCACACTGAGAGCTCATGTTGAGCTTTTTGTCCACCAGCACCCCCAAGTCTCTCTCCTCAGGGCTACTTTCCAGCCAGTCACTGCCCAGCCTGTATTTGTGCCTGGGATTGCCTCGACCCAGATGCAGGACCCTGCACTTGCTCTTATTGAACTTCATGGGGTTGGCTTGTGCCCACCTCTCCAGCCTGTCAAGGTCCCTCTGGATGGCCTCCCTTCCCTCCAGCGTGTCTGCTGCACCACACAGCTTGGTGTCATCAGCAAACTTGCCGAGGGTGCACTCAATGCCACTGTCCATGTCCCCCACAAAGATGTTGAATAAGACAGGTCCCAGGACTGATCCCTGAGGGACTCCGTTTGTCCCTGGCCTCCACTGGGACATGGACCCATTGACAGCCACTCTTTGGGTGCGGCCATCAAGCCAGTTCCTTATCCATCTAGTGGTTCATCCATCAAACCCTTGTGTCACCAGCCTGGAGACCAGGATGTGGTGCGGGACAGTGTCGAAGGCTTTGCTCAGGTCCAGGTAAATGACATCAGTTTGCTCGCCCCTCAGCTATTAATTTTGTCACCTTCTCATAGAAGGCAACCAGGTTGGTCAGGCAGGATTTGCCCTTGGCAAAGCCATGCTGACTGTTCCCAATCACCTCTTCACTATTCTTTTAACATCTGTATTCCTTGTTATACTTGTTTTGAAGAATGAAAAAAGTCAGTTCCTTCTCCCCTACCTTCCTACTGTAATTCACATTTCTCCACAGCTGTGACAGGAGCATGATGGCCTTGCAGAGTCTTAAGTCCCTGTTAATGCAGCAAGTGAGAAACAGTGAGGGGAAAACATTGCAGCTGGTTTACATTATCCTTATTTCCTCTCTTTTTGTAATCCCTTTCCTTAACAGCTTCCTTTGTTCTTGTATTCTGCCTAGAATACATGACAGTCAGTGAGTGAGAACAGTGAAGACAGTTTGGACCTATGTGTCCTCCATCAGATGGTCTGTCCTTTAAGGGTACATGCTGCACACAAGTTTCCATTTAACTTGCAGATAAGATATGTACCCAGAAGAGCTGTACCTGCCAACCAAGAGCAGTTATCTTAACAAATACAACAAAGTCTTGCAGAAAGATTATCTCCAGCCAACAACTTTTAATGCTGAAATGAGTCAGCCTCCCAGTTTAAGAGATACACTGTGCTGCCAGAGTACGATTACCACCTTTGGAAATGTCTATAAAAATATTGTATGCTTACTGTTTGTACATAGTGGATACAAGGTTTGGGTGCTTTCAGGACTGAAGAAAGACTACTTAGCTGTGAAGAGAAATGTACAG
This sequence comes from Melanerpes formicivorus, assembly GCF_026170545.1. Classification (NCBI taxonomy): domain Eukaryota; kingdom Metazoa; phylum Chordata; class Aves; order Piciformes; family Picidae; genus Melanerpes; species Melanerpes formicivorus. The sequence goes on from NW_027142960.1 coordinate 50,127, forward strand.
CTTGTTTTGTTACTTCAAGATTGATTCCTTAAACTTTCATGCAAAATATTTCTCCCTAGTAAGTTGCTACAGTCCTTTGGTGGTGAGCAGTGTTGCTGGTATATAGCATGAGCTTTGTTGGTGTGACTCCTTTGCTGTCTGTTATACTTTAGAATTCATTGTGTTGCCCATATTGTCTGCTAGAAGTGGATGGTTGATTGTTTCAGTTTAGTTTTGTTTTGTTTATTAGCATTACACTGACAGACAAGTAGGCAGGCAGAAAAGATAATTTGTTGGTCAGGTATGTCAGCGGGCAATTGAACTCAGAATTTGACAGTCAGCTTGGCCATAATGCTACCCATGCTATCCACCATGTTGTCACTTTTTCTGCAAGCAAATCTAAGATTTATAACCTCTTGTAGGGTGTGGAAGGAATAATACATGGAAGATAGTTGGAAGAGGGATTCTTGAAACAGTAATTGCTGGTGCTACAAGTAAGACACTATGTGGGGGGTTTTTGGTATTTTGTTTGTGCATATATGTGAAAAATACTGCCCTGACACCACAGAACCATCATAGTCTTCAGTAAGGTTCATGAAGACTTAGAAGTAAACTAAATAAGGAGCTGAGTAGAGGAATAAATGAGTCAGTAGCAAGTCTGGATGTTCCTGTCATGTTGCCAGCCCTCTTCATTTTTATTAGCTGGTTTATTAAGGTAAAGAAGGTTTATATACTTGTCTGTGTTTGAGCCCTTTTTCCAAGCATCCTCTGAACTGTTTAGTCAATTGAACCAAGACTGTCAAGAGAGCAGAGGACTGGAATATAATTGAGCTCCTTCCTTTAGGGAAAGGGGTAATTAAGTAGAGAACAAAGACCCAAGTGGTTCCTCTGCAGTGGGAGAATCTGCTCTGTCAGTGTAGTGTCCACGTAGTGACATGTGGTAAACAGGCACGTAGTGACACACCGTTGGCAGTGCCCTCAATCAACCTCTTGACCTGGTGGCCATTTGGGTGTCATAGCAGGAAGCTATGTTTTATATGAGCTTGGAAATGAAGAAGTTTGGGGAGATACAGGGAGAGAAGGCAGAGGAGCATAAAGAGACACATTTGTAGGAAAACATAGTTCCAAGGAGCTCTGAATCTTGTAGTTGCTATAAGAAACTAATGAATGTTGAAGGAAATTTCTGCACCACAGCTGCAGTAAAGCTGTATTTGTAATATTTCCTGGACAAGAATACATTATTGTAATAAAGGAAGGGTGAAGAGAAACATAATTTGTTTGTTGCTGATTCAGTAAACTGTTGACACTATCTCCTTATACAGTTGCCTCAATTTCCACTGAAGAAAATGAATAGTCTTTTCCCCTTTTCTTCTCTTCCATGTGTTTTCCCCAATTTGTCTATTCTTATGTTCGTTCCTAAAGATCATGATGTTCCAAGCACCTAGTGCTAGGTGCCAAGGCAACATTGCATGCCAAGCCAGTGTCAACACTACTTCTGGTGAAGAACATTCCATGGCAGGGGAGAGGCACATTAGCCCCTGTTTCTGCCACAGTTCCCAGTAGACAGAGCCATCTAGTTGTGACTCGATGTGGATGTGTGTGTTCTGCTGGGTTTTTCTGTAATGCTGTTGAAATCCACACCCAAGTTATATGTTAAAAGAATGAAATATTAAAGGCTAACTGAAATGTAATGCAGAAAAGCATCCCCATCAGAAAGGGGAAACCAGGCAAGGTGGATTTGGTTCACTGCATCAGTGCTGCTCAACAGAAGAAGTGAGCATTTATGGGGTTTGCTCTTCTGTTGCTTTGAATCTTATTCGAGGGGATGTTGCAAACCTTCAACCTATGAAAAGAGGTATATATGTTCTGAAGAATTTTTTTAAGCCTTCTGCTTCTGTTACCCTAAAATACTTAAGAATAGTAAGCTAAACACTATTGTGGTGAGATTTAAGAGTAGTATCATGTCTACAGTTTATTCACATTTATTTGTCTTAACAGATACTTGGTGAACTTACTTTAAAGTCAGTTTCCTCCTCTGTCCCACATGTGTAGTAGTTCCAGCCCTACAATGTTAGGGGCTAGGATGTCTTCATAAAGCCCCACTTTGGCAGCAGTCCTTAAAAGTGCTGCAGTCTACTCTTGCATGATGAAGTCGTGTAGGACAGCCCATGCTGTAAGTGGTAACCTTCCTTCTTTGTTTATTACAGTAGCTGTGGCCAACCTTTGAGCACTCACACCACTTTTTTATACAGAGAAGTTTGTTTATGAGGTTTTGGATTTATGGAGAGTGAGGACATTAGGATGGGATGATATGTCAACGTGTACCATGGCCTCTGTAGTAGAATTAAAGTTAACCTTTAGGAGTAAGTAATTTATTAGTTCTACCAACTGGGTTAGACAGTTGTACCTTTCTCATTCTTTGCTGAAAACTTTTGTTTTCTTAACGTTTTTCCTATACTAACAAACTCCAAGAAACTGAGAACTCAAACAACTGCTGCAGCTTTCAGCTACAGTTCTTTTCTTTCTGCTTGGTGGGTGCAGTAAGCTTCAGGCACTTTCTTGACTGGGATCGTCTCTTGTGTGTTCTCTTTCCAAGATGAGGTATAAAGTACATGTGAGTTCTTGTAGGGCAGGTTGGGAACCTCTCATGTATTGCTAGTTCCTTTGCCAAATTGCAAGTCTTGTTCTGCCCTCGAACTTTATGCAGGCATCCTGTCTTTGATCAGTAGCAGACTCTGGGTGAGTTGGTGTGTGTTCATTCTGATTTGAAAAAATCTGATCCATAGACTGAAGATAATGAGTTGACTTGATCTCTGCAGAGTGAATTTAAGTCTTAGATAAGGTATAACCAATTGCAGTGGAGGATGTAATGTCTTTCAAGTTCAGTTAGGTAAAACAGAGGCTGCAGATGTGTTTAAAATGAAACACACCTTCTATTTTATGTCAGCATTTTTGCATCTATTCTAAATATGGAAAACTTGAAAAAGGTTAAAGCATTCATTTCATAAGAGTTATCTTTTTTGCAGATAGTACTGTACTACTGGAATTAGTCTGCATGCAGTAGTAGCACAACTCAGGAGTTGATCATTGGGTTTGCAACAACTGGTACAATGTAACAATATTTGGGAATCAAGAGAACTTTTCCAAGTTCATCCTAATTCACAAACTCAACAAGATGTTTCCTCTTTTTACAGACCCAGCATTTGCAAGTTCCCTGCCCTGACAGTAATCATGGATAGTGGTAAGTTTGTTAACTTCATGAGGAGTGCACATTCTTTTTTATTCCCTTTGAAGTGAGCATTATCACAGCCCAAAACTGTCCTCTACTTAAAATCCCCAGTAGTTTGCAGAAAAAAAAAATCCTCTGCTGTTGAACAGGTTTTGGTGTTGTATATAACAGACCTTTGCCCACATTAAACTGAACTGGAATCATACTGCTCTTCCAACAGAAGTATTATGTGCAGACCATGGTAATCACGCACTCATTTGTGGACCTCTTAAAGCTGGCTGCGAAATGAAGAACTCAGAAAGGAATTTCCAGTCTCGAGTACTTAAGTTTTAAATGTTCTTAAGCTTGTCCCAGTAACTCCAGATTCTCAGAAGTCACTTTTTAAGCAAATGATCAAATTCTCCCTTCTGCCCTGTGCAAGACAAGTAATTTTTACTAAGATCACTTACAGAAAGATTGAAATTTATCCATAGCTGCAGCTTCATATTCGAGATTAAATGTTTATTACTAGTCCGTAGTGATGGGTTTAATCTGCTTGGGTGTTGGTGAGGAATCAGAAAGGAAGCCTCAAAAATTACTTCTGTAGAGCTGGTTTTGATGTCCAGGATGCCATGGGATTTGCTTCACCAACATTTCTGTGTCCCAGAATACCTCTCCCACATTGCTTCTCTTTATTCCTTCTGTCACTAAAGACCTGAAGCCTGTTTTCTTTGCCTGTGACAGCTTCAGCTGGCAGGCTGAGACACATTTATCCTCCTTTGTCCTTGCCTGTCTTTCTAGTTCTGATTGAATTTCACCTTGCTAAAGTATCTGTTTGCTATTACAATAGCACACAGGTTTTCAAGAGAATTTGTAACAGATTGATCTGATCGTATTACTACTCACTTCAATAACTGTAAGTGAAGCTAAGGTTTTGGAATGATTTTTCTTTGTCGTTTTCCGCTACCTGAAAACTTGCTAAAAGCCAAGTATTTTACACTTACAGAGCACAGGCATGTCTGAAGAAATAAACATGGGTTTAAATGCATTAAATTTGGTAGTTGTAGATCTTTATCTATATTCTACAACAACTGAAGGAAAGGAAGACACTTGAGATGATTTGTTTCTGTGCCTCTCTTACATAACACCAAAATCAGCATTTTTCTTTTCCTTTATCTGATATTTGCTAGTTAAATCCCTTGGTTCCATTATCTCTTTTTCTAGGATTCATCAGGCAATGACTGATTCTCATTAAATAACTGTACTGCAGTCAGTATCCATCAAGATTGCTCCGATCAGTGTAGATTTTTGTGTTTTCTTGCTACCTATGTATTCACTTCTCAATAGGATTTGAAGTCCCTAGGAGTGGCAGAACTTTAAAAATGTCAAATCAAAACAAATTAATCTGCTTCATTTTTTCCCTAGCCTTTCAGGGTCAAAAGCCATTTCTGGTCTGGAATAAGCATGGATCAGTATTTATCAGATGCATTCAGAACTAGTGTGGGGTGTGGCTGATTTTCCTCTATAGGCTCTTTTGTCTCTGTGATGTATTTTCTATAGTGTATTCTGAAAGAAGAAAGACAATTTCCGAATATGAATTGCTAAATACAAAATGGATGGATGCCAGCTGTGAAGTGAAGTTCCTTAGGTTTTATCTGCTGAATGAAGGGAAACTTGATTTATAGTGCATTGTCTACTCTTGGGTGACTCCACATATGGGCACTTGTAAGACACTCTAGGCTTTGTTTGCACAAATGCACAGAGGAGGAGTTTGTGAGAAGTGGCTAGAGCACTGGCAGTCTATCCCCATGCCTGGCTGCATTCTGACTTCCTGATATGAACAAATCTTTCATAGTATCATAGTATCAGTCAGGGTTGGAAGGGACCACAAGGATCATCTAGTTCCACTAAAGCATGTTGAAAGAAACCAAGTTCTTCAGGCCTAGAGGGGAGTCAGAGCAGTTGTGAAGTGGAAAGAAGAGATTTTGAATATTAATTTCTGTGTTACTTGCTGAAGTTACACAGTGGGAGATGCCTGTTTGCTCACCTGTAGTACTTTAGAAAACTAAAACTGCAGTGGGTGCAGTTGTAGAGTTCTACAGTATCACAAATAGTGCAATTTGTGCAGAGCATGCACATACCATGTATAGTCAGCTGAAAGCATAGGAGGTTTGGAGTTTGATCTTCAAATCTTCATTTAATCCATTGCAAAGTGAATGTAATTGTCCGATGATTTGTAACAAAGTACACCACAGAGACTAAACAAAATGAAATTAGAGTAGATATGCCTAGCTGTGGTAGTGGCCTCACTGCTGAAAAATGCCACCACTTGCGTCTGTAGCAAAGCATAGTGATCATCTTTGTAGACTTGTTGCCATCCTCTTCTAAAATTCAAAATCAGATATTAAGGGGGGAAAAAAGAGTTAACTATTTAATGTAAAATTATAGATAAATCAATGCCTAGACCAGGCAGTCCCTGTCCTTCAGCAGGCAGTGAGAACTTGTCTTCATGGCATATCAGCAGTCCCAGACTAGCTGTAAGTGAGCTGATGCAGAAATGATTGCATAGGTAAAGAAATTGTGTGGGAACACATCCTGAGCTATGTCAAGAGACGTGTGGCCAGCAGGTCAAGGGAGGTGATTCTCCTCCTCTATCTACTCTGCTCCCATGAGATTTCCCCTGGAGTGATCATCCATCTCTGGGGCCCCTAGTGTAAAGACAAGGTCCTGCTCGAGCAAGTTCAGAGCAGGGCCACAAAGATGATCAGGGGACTGGAGCACCTCCCCTATGAAGACAGGCTGAGAGAGTTGGGGAGTCTTCAGCCTGGAGGAGAGAAGGCTTCTGGGAGATGTTATAGCAGCATTCCTGCACCTAAAGGGAACTACAGCAAAGATGGAGAGGGACTTTTTTTATCAGGGAATGTAGTGATAGGATGAGGGCTAATGGTTTCAAACTGGAATAAGGCAGATTTAGATTAGACCCTAGGAAGAAATTCTTGACAGTGAGATTGGTGAGATGCTGGAACAGGTTGCCTAGAGAGGTTGTGCATTCTCCCCCTCTGGAATTGTTCAAGGCCACCTGTTGAATAGGGTTTTGAGCAGCTTGATCTAGTGGAAAGTGCCCCCACCCATGGCAGAAGGGGTTGGAGATGGATGATCCTTAAGGCCCCTTCCAATCCAAACCATTCTAGGGTTCTATGAAAGTGGTCTGGGTGTATTAGTATGGCAGTGCATTGAACAGTTAGCTGACAGGGAGAGCCCAAGAGCAGTGTTGCACTGACCTGGTGTTCTTGCTTCTTGATCTGAAGTACCTGGAGAATTTCTACATCATTTACTGCACATTCCAATTCCAGGTAATTCAGTTTGCTAGATTTTGGAATGTTCCAGTTACTGCATATTAACTGTAAAATCATTGGGGCAAGGTTTTTGAGGGTAAGCTGGATCATTAGAAGAAAGAAAAGAGATTACTTCCAGCTTTCTTCCTTGAACAGAAAACTAAGGAATTCATGTAAAGAACGCCTGTGTCAGAAAACATTGCTTGTCTTTTGGGGATATTGTATTTGATTCAGCAACTAAGGTGAGGTTTTCTATACAATTCAAGAAAGTAGAGGCTACTTCCCCACACACCCCAAACGGGGAACTATTTCATGGTTGAGTAAATGGAGCAGGTCTGCTTCAAAGTTGGTTGAGAAAACTGACAGACTTAAAATTTGATAAATACAGCTTTCTGGTGTGTGTGAGTCTGGGTAATGCTCATAAACATTTATATCCAGAACTACAGACATTCTGGTTATGATGCCCTCAGGCAGTTGTAAATATGGTTTTGAATGTTCACAAGCGGGATTTCTTTGTTCTGTGTCATCTTAGTTTAAGAAGTCACATGAGCTGAGCATGTGCCTCTCCTGAGCGCTCTTCTCAGGAACTGGCTTCAATCTTGATTAGGCACAAATGACCGTGATGCCAAGTTGAGGTCCATTGCATTTATGATGCTATAGCAATAACCACTGAAGTTGTAAGCCCAGCTGCTTATAACAGTGAACAAAATTAGGAAAGGCCTTTCATCATAATAAATAAAGGGAAAGACTTTGGAAAAACTCTGTATTTCCCAGAGCATGTTTTCATTGAGCAATTTTAGCACAAGGGTCTGGAGATCTATTTTAGAAGTGACCTTTGTTATCTCTCTTCTCATTCAGTATTCTTAACAGAGGACAAAGCCAACTCTTTGTTAAAAAGATACCCGAGAGCCAACACGTTTCTGGAAGAATTAAAGCAAGGTGACATCGAACACGAATGCAGAGAAGAGATCTGTAGCTATGAAGAAGCAAGAGAAGCATTTGAAAATGAGGAAAAAACGGTATGTTTTGGTGTGTGCTTAGAGATGGATGGAGTCTACTGATACTAAATTGTGGGGTCTCCTTGAATGCTTGTCTGTTTTCCAACATTGGTTTAGATTTGTTTTTCTTTTGAGCCTTTAAGTAAATGAGTTCAGTGGAGATGGACAGACTGCACAGCAGTAACTTGTGAATCCTTTGTCCCAATTAAACTGAATTTGAAGGAGTAGAAGTCTCAAAGATAATTATGCTGATAAATGTTGTGGAAAAAAAACTTGCACCTGGGAGGAAAAGGAACACAAATTAATAATAGCCCCACTTGAGAAAAGGTGGACAAAGATGTCATTGGTTTGGCAGCACTGTTTACCCAAATAACCTGTGTACTGGTTTTCCTGTCATCACACCCTTAAGTCTGAACTAGATACCATGAATGCTTGGAAGGAATAATTGGATTGGAACTTGTGGGGAATAGATAGAAGGAGAGGGCACAAGTCTTTGCTTTCCTCACTTCTGGAATAACTCATTTATTGATGATGTTCACATTAAATGAGTGAGCAACTCAAAAAGCTTTCCATCTAAAATTATACCTTGAAATACACCCAGGTGCTCTTGTAGTTGGCCAAAGTGTTTGGTGCCAAGACTAAGTCTGAAAATAAGGAAGACAAGTGGACTTCTTCAGTCTAAAATCTGCAAGCCCTCCAGAGGCTATTGTTAAGCAGCACTGATCTGAAACATGGAAAAAACATTAATTTCAGTGCTAACATGTGTTGTGCAAGGGCAGTGATACATTAACTTCAGGGGAGTGAAGCAGATACTGCCCACACAGTTAATGGTTGCATAAGTCTGTTGGCTTCTCCAATTAAAAGAAGTTTGTGGGCTAATGGCTCTGCAAGCAATAGCTGCACATCATACCAAACATATCTTATTTTGTTTCCCAACAAATAAAAGCAGCACATAGGTTTTTGATGGTGGCATCTGACCTATTTCATGCAATAATGTCAATAATTTCTAGTTTTTTTTTAAATTCAAGACAGACATGGGTGATATTAGGGCTGAAGTTGAGGATAAATGACATTTGGAGGTCCCTTCTGGCCCAGACCAGTCTATGATTCTATGATAAATCTAAAGTGAAAAACAGGTGCTAGAAAATGTGATTCAGAAAAGTTACCTTCCAAAACAGCTTTTTTCCCTTCTGTGTGGCTTTTGGTTGGTTGGTTGGTTGGTTTTTTTGCAAAGAGAAATTATATTTGCAAGTCCAGTGAGACAATGAGCAAAGTAGTACAGGGAGCACTGCAGAGTTCTTCCAGAATTTAGACAGATGAGGCATTCCAGTCTTCAGTGGCATAGCTCTGCATCAGAAAACAAGGGCAGGCATACTGAACATTTTAATTTCTTGGTGTTTTTTTTGTTGGAGGTCATATCTGGGTAGATGGATATGGCTGGAATGAGAACTTCCAGACTTATTAAATGAAGTGGTAGGACGTGCAACATCTCTTCAGAGCTTTGAGGTTTTAAAGTGCATGCACACACATGATTTTTACCTCACAAACTTGGCTTGGTGTGGCCATTCCTAATGACAGCTCATTGCATAATTAAGAATAGTGCATACAATGACACAACCCTCTGTGAAGTTCTGACACAGAAGTCCAAGACACTGGGGAAAGCACTGCCTAAACATTGCCTCACAATTCACCTTCTTGTTCCCCATTTAGGAATGTTTTGTGTTTTAGAAGATAGCATTTTCCTTGCAGGGTATTTGGGAAATGGTAAAATAGAAAAAGCTTCATTCCTACTCTTGCCATAACTTTTATGTCACAGTGGATAAGCTGCTTCTGACCTTTTATTCATTTCTACTACTGTGTCCTTCTTGCCTAGCTGCTCTATTCTGCTGTTGGTAGCTTACTAATGGGCTGGGCTCTGAGAATGTGCTGTCCTGCCTGTGCAGTTTCTTTTGCTTATAAGGGCTTTACTTAGTTCATTGTCCCCTCTAAGCAGTATCCATCCTTAGCAAGACTTAATGTATGTGTGCCAGAAGAAGGAAATGGGTGCAATAGACTAGGATCACAATACACTTTGTTCAGAGTAAGATGCAATGATTTCATAGCATAGATAGACTGGAATTCAAGAAGAGTCTGTAGCTTATTTATCTTATGGTAGCTTTGTTTCATGTAATTTCTTTTTGTATTTATCTTGTCCACTTGGTTCCTTGTTTTTGAGTCTCTTGAGGAGGTGTGCAGCTTCCAGATTTGTAATATTAGAATAAGATCAAGCAGTTCCCTCAAGCTCTTTTCAATGCATGAGGTTTTCTTGGAAGCTAGGATTGTGTAAATTAAGTGTACATGCATAGCTGTCATGGAAATATTGAATGCCTTTAATGTTGTATGAGCTTGAGGATTTTGATAAATTCAGAATTATTACTTGAAATTCTGAAGTTAATTATAAGGACAACACTATTGCATTAGTAAGGTTAGAGACAGCAGGGAATAATTTACAGGACTTTGTGGATTAATTAAAATACAGAATTCAGAGCTGAAAGATGTAATGCATGCAGGGGAAAGGGAACACGCATTATATATATGATTGGCTCTGAACTCAACTCAGAAGCGAGATCTGAATTTGAATCTATGAAGACTTGAATTTAATGCTCAGCAGTCAAACAAAACAAAATAAAAACCTGAATGCTAAGAGTCTGAAGAAAGGAATAGGGATCAAAATGCAGAATGTAACCCTATCATTGCATGCCCACATCTTGAATGTGTCTTGTACAGCTCTTATCTCCTAAAAAAAGCAAATTGGTAGCTCAGGGAGGACCAGAGAAGTGTGACAGTTGACCAAAGATATGAAAAGATTTCTGTAACAATGGATTGGGAAAGATTTGGATCAGGGAATATGGGTGATGTCTGTGAGTAGCATGAAGATTGAGCTGAGGTCAGTCACTCGCCGCCCTTCTGTCAGAAGAGCTAAAAAGGCCTCAAAGGAAAGTAGAAGGTGCAGGTTCAAAGCAAATCGAACGATCTCTTCTCACCATAGATAACAGAGCTGTGGACTGCCTTGCCACAGGATGTCTCAGATCCTAAGAGCTTGAATAGGCTCAGAGAACAGTGATTTAAGTGAACAGAAGATAAATCAGTCTGGAATAAAAGGGGGCGGTTTTGGCTGATGAAAGTTCTTGAAGCACAAACCTGTGGAAGCTGGGAGAGTTATCACTGCCTCCTTACGTTTGCACTCTTCTTTCATCAGTCTCTGATGATTGTTGTCAGAACCAAGGTAACAGATTAGGTGAATCCTCGGTCTGATTTAGTAAAGCTGTTTATTTGTAGTAGCTGTAGCCTGCAGGCAGCACTGTCTGGGGTCATCGTTAGTTGTCTAAGGTTGTTAGGAGTCTGGAACGATTTGTTCAAAGATCACTGTGCCAGTCTGTGATTGGAGCACTGATGCAAATTTTACTTCCATTAACTTGTTTTTTTAAATTACATGACAATAAGATTTTACAAGCTACAAGTCATAGATCTTCAGTTGCTTCAAATTTCCTACAGATTTTAAATAGCAAAGACGTTTCAAAGTTCTCTGTAAAGCCCTATTCTAGCATAGCATTACCACTAGAATGCTTAGCAAGCAACTTAGAACTTGATAGCATCAGATCTAAAATGACGTTATCGAGTAAAACTTTTGGCATCAGTCTGTGTGTAATTATGGATGCTGGATGAAAACCCAGAAGAGAAGAGGTGAATCTTTTCCTGCCACCTGAAACTGAGGACAGACCAGAAGAAAACAGTGTAGCAGGTATGCTCACTTCCCATTACTGCTTTGTCTACATCCTCTGCCTACTGACTACCAAGCGGTCCTCTGTCTGGTATATTATTAGTCCAGCTTTAAAGCAAGTCAGCCAATTGACCAAGAATGATTTGAGACTGACGATGCTGCCAAGTGTAGTAAAAGGCTCAGCTGAAATTCTCAGCAGGGTGTGAGTCTCTTAACCTTCGTGTGGATCCCTTATTGATTCAGCATTCAGATCCAGTTGACTGATCCAGACTGCATTCTAAGAAGTACTAGAAATAAAAGGGAAAGAAAATGCTGGCAAATCTGTGTAGGATGCCCTTGAGAATTCCTTTTGATCATTTAAAATTCTGTTTGCCAAAGCAGCAAGGGACATTCAGAAAACTAGTTCTTGGTGAGAATATCTCTTAGCTGTTTTCTAAGGCTTTTCCACTGTGGTTATCTGATTCCATGGCCTGCTTAACTTAGTTTTTCATCCTTTTAAGGCATCTGTGCCTGGTGTTCCCAGCTGTACAGCACTCAAGGATAAATAATTACTGGAGTCTTCTTCATAAATCACAAGTTAATGATCTTGTCCAGTAGAAGTAAAGTCCGTTGTGGTGGTGGTTTAAGAGACCAGCCACTGTGGAGGGGATGTTTGTGCTGAGAGTTTTCCAGCTTCTAAATTACTCTTTAACTTTCTGTTTGAGTTCTACAGCTACTTCGCAGGTTGTCAGTATTTCCCTCTCTTCTTGTTGTTTTCATAGCAGTTTGTACTAACCTCACAGTGTGCAAGTTAATCCAAGTTCTCCATGGTTTTGTTGGGCACAATTTGACTTTGACCAGGTGACTTGTCCTTCTCCTGTGCCTTCACTTCACAGTTCGGCATAGCAGTGGCATGGCAGAGCAGAGGGGGAGAGTTGCCTGGCAGCTGCACAACTCAAACCTGAAGCATTAATTTCCTGCTGTTCCTGTCAGTTCCTCCAGTCTGGAACTAACAACCTTTGTGCTCCTCTTTGAAATTTGGCTTGCAAAAATGCAAGGATCTAGTATGCTAGTTTTTGGTTGGTGGGTTTCCCTGAGGTTGTTTTCTGCTTTTTTTGCTTTTTTGTTTTGTTTTGTTGCTTTTTTGGCTGTTTTTTTTCAAGCCACTAAATAGATGTTTCCTTCTTAGTATTTTTCACCTGAGTGCAAGACAGTATCCCTCTATCTCTGTAAGACAGTTGTACACCTGAAGCGCTGTAATTTTTGATGGGGGTGTGTATGTCTAAACTCTTCCTATGTCTTGCATACAAATGAACGTGGACACTATTTGCATCCTCAAGGCAGTTTAAACTGTTACCTTAAGCGCTTTATGCACCTGTCAAGTCTCACCATCAACTTGAACGGCTCCCACAGCCACATAGCCTATTCTGAACTAATTGCCTGCCACTCTGGGAAAACATCTGTTCTGCTGCTTTGCCATGTTGCACAATGACAAGGAGACATGCTGGTATTTCAGCTTTCTGAAGAAGGTACAGAGATGTTTTCTCAGCTAGAATTAACATGGAAACAATACTAAAATACCAGCCACAGCCTACTACCCTTCCAGTGGAGAAGTCTGCAACACAAAACATATTGCTGGGGCGAAAGTGTGACTTCTTCCTTTTCATCAACACAGACTCTTTTTAAATGACACACACCTGCACAGTGTATTTGATGACTTTCAGTAAATCTTTACAAACATTGTACCATTTTGTTCCTTTGCTGCCATTGAGACAGCGAAACAGTGAAGTGCAAAGTTTGGTTCCAGCACAGACAGTAGCATTTCATAATCCTAATAAATCCTCTGATATTTTTTCAGTCCTCAATATATTTACTACTTATTCCACTAAAGAATCTCGTTGGTTGTATTCAAACTATATGGAAAGGTAATAGGTAACAGATCTTAATCACTGGTGATCTGGTGGGGAGAGGTGAAGTGTTCGGTTTTGTTAGTTCTTATGCAGAGATCCCAAAAGTCCTCAGTAGTACAGCTAAGGTGATTTGTTAATGTTTAGTTTGCCCTCTCAAATATGTTGTTCTAAAGTTGTCATAGTTGATATGGGACTCACTGTGTAATAATGCATCAAGGAAGGCCCTTATAGTAGAGAAGTATCTAGAGAAGTTAGTCCATCTTCCATGACTTGTGTATTTTGTCTGAAGTCAATTCTACTTAACTTGAATGATTTGGACCTGGGTTCACATCATAGAGGGACACTGTGAAGGCTTGCTTGCGATGTCAAGCCTTGGAACTGAGGAAAACCTCCTGATCCTGGATTGCTGTGGCAATTAAGGCTCTTTAAAAATCATTATTAATTTTTATTTGTTCTGCATGTATATTTTTTAAAGCTACAGGATAGGCAGCTGTTTCATCAGGGCATTGCTTTTAATCCTAGTAAATTCTGACCTAGAAGCATCAACGTTACAGGAATGTATTTTGCCCAGGGTGTCCTGCTCCTGGCTTTGCACAGAGCAAGCTTAGCCACCATGCTAGAGGCCATGCTGCTTCTGGACCTAAGCTGCCTCTGAGATCAGTTCCCTGGCATTCTCTGTTTAATGCTGCTCATGCAGCAGCAGTTCTGAACTCAGAAAAGTGGTGGATCTGACTCATTTGTGCACACAGTCAGTCAGTCTATGACCTGAATATATCATTTACCAATAACAGAACAATAGCAACATCACATTTATCTGGGGACTGTTACATAAATACTTGCATGTGAGATGTGTGCTGTCATTCCAAATAAATGCTGGCATGAGTGTGAATGGGTCAGGTCTCTGCAGTTTTAAAGAAAAGGAGAGAGTTCAGAGCCTCTGTTAATGGATTTGGGCAGAGGGTGTTTAACTGTGGGGTTTGTTCTGAACTTACACATGACTATGAAACAGTGGGAGAGTTTCTTAGTAGGAGAGATCTTATTACAGGTGAGGGTGACTACTTTTTTTGAGACAGGTTCTTCTTTTCTTTGTTTGTCCTTCCCCCCCTAGCATTCCCTGCAGAGGAAGTTGGATGGAGCCATGATCTTTGGGGCCGGTGCTTGTGGATATTAGTATAGAAAAGAATGCTTTCAAGTGCTGGTGTCCCACTTCATCTTTATATTCACCTCTCACTTTCTGTTCCATTTATCTGTAGCTGTGTTGTTGACATTTCTAGAATATAATAAGCTGTGTATATTCTTAGAGTGCTTGGAGCCATTTTCAACTCTAAACAGAGGATCCAAATCAACTCATAATAAGCTGACAGCAATTGCTTTGTGAGCCAGAGGGTGGGGGGGAGTCGATACAACACAGTTGTGCTTTGCCAAAATGGTCTGTCATCCCCAAACAGTATTTCCCTGTCAAATGCATTAGTATTCCAGTTTTAAAAGAAACAAACCAACCCCTAACTTTGAGTGGTGCTGAAAAGTTTGGATCCAGTTGGCTGACGTGCATGCTGATTAGATTTCTTGCTTTTTAATGTTTGTCACCTGGTCCTGTCTGTGCTGCACATTTATAAACAATAAGTGCAGATACAGGAATCTTGAAAGCAGTGAGGAGCTGGTTTTAAAACAACAACCCCCTTTTGTATAACTAGTCACACTGGGAGACAATTGGAAAGTTTATTGTGTGTGCTTATCCATTCCTGTTCTTATTTTAATCATCACTATTTGAAATGCCTTTTTCTTTTCCCCTCATTCATTTAAAACAATTTTTTCCTCATTCATTTAAATGAATTTGACTACAGTGATTATTTATTTCTTTATTTCTTTGCTTTTAACAGTTTAATAGTTCTGTTTGATAGTTCTGACTTATCCTGTCTTGCTCTTCTAGAAGGAGTTCTGGAAATTCTACAAAAATGGACTTCAGGGAGACAGTAACACAGGACATTCGTGGTATTCATTTTACCTTGCATTTCCATTAATCATTGGCCTTTTTGTTATCCTCATTGTCATTTTTGTCATCTGGAGATGTCTGTTTAAAAAGAAAATGCGTAGACAGTCGGTGTACGTGCACAGGGGAGCCCACGAAGCCATGGGTGATGGTGCCGTGGCTGATGGCAGAGGTCCTCTTCCACCGCCTCTCAGCATTGTTCATTCCCCACAGGAGGAAATGTATGAAGTCAGTGGGCTCTCTCCAGGAGGTCTGAGCTATGCAGATGGACGATCAGACTCAATATCCACAAGGCTCTCAAACTGTGATCCTCCTCCTTCATATGAGGAAGCCACTGGCGAAATCAGTATGAGAAGTGAAACCGAACAGCATTTAGATCCACCTCCACAATACGAAGACATTGTGAATTCTGCTTCAGCCAGTGCAGTTGCACTCTCTCCTGTTGTCACCAGTACTAAGTAAAGCAGGAAGAATGCTATGGACTTTTAAAAATTACTAATCATTTTGTAGCACTTTATCTTATTATGCATTTCTATAATTTAATGGACTTGTACAATGAACTTCACTTGTGTTTAGATTCACTTGTTCCTTGGGTTGGGGATTTTTTTTTGGCAGGTCTTAGAAGGAATCTGTATTGAGAGTTTAGTGCAGGTACAATGTGGTGCTCTGTCATACTTCTCAAAAGTACCTCTGATTTGAGGGTTGTCACTTCTTTTATACCAAACACTGTCCACATTCCCCACAAGATTTGTGGAGTCCTCCTCCTCTTTCCTACCGCAGACTGTTAGAATTGCCTGAAATTGGGAATTGTTAAGCAACATTTTAGATAGCTATTTACACTAAAGGGGACTGATTTTTGCAGTACTGCCTCTTGTTTTGGCTTCTTTTCCTCACTTGGTTTTTTGTTACATGCTGCAGCCTATCCTGGACCCTTGGAAGGCTGAGAGCTGTACGCCTTTGTGTTCAAACCAGACTCTGCTGGTGTAATAGCAATAATTTCAGAGTCTTAGCAGAAGTGCATTCTAAAGCTTTTGCTATTACAACTCAAAATTCTGTACGTGTTTAGAATCTAACAATTCAATGTGGTAATTAGCAAATTTAATAGTGTACATTATTGTCTGTGTTCTGCTTTTCCTCTCCCTTCCCCTGTCTGTTGGTAGTTGTGTATTCTAGAGGTGAGAAGTGTGCATATGTTAACTTTAGACTTGAAAGTTCACGCAGCAGGAAATAATGAAATACTGAAATACTCAAGAGTGGATAAAATCCTAATCATAGTCTTCCTACCATAGTCTTCACTGGGACCAGGATATCATCCATAACCATGTTAAGTCCAAAGGTATTACTTTCCTTTTTAAAAGGGAAGAAAAAGGGAAAGCATTCAGTGTGTGTGCCTTCCCCTCCTCACTCCCCCCAACTATGAAATAAAAACTTCCTCAAATCCTGATTCTCTTTTGCCTCTTGAGTACTTCCGTGTACCACAGGTGCACCTCAGGGTGGTGGCTGTGGGAATCCTTTGCAGAGTATATAGATGCAGATGCCTTTTTGCCTTTTTTCAGTGAATTATATTTATTCTTTATCCATTCCAACAAGGTGCTTCTGTTGCAAAAGTGAACAATATGTCAAAAGGAAATAACGCTGCTTGGATTTTTCATTGTCTCCAAGAGCAGTGTAGTGCTTCTATCCATGGCCTGCATTCTTGAAGTGCACTCTGTTCTCCATGCACACAAGCCTTGTTTTTTTCAATTTTTCCACAGCTCTTGGGTTGCAGGTACTCATCAGAGGTGCTGGGAAGCACGTTAGTGCAGGCTGGATCCAGAAGTTGTGTGGGCAGCCTGGCTCTGCCCTCTCCAGCGGTGAGCTGTGGGGCCCCTTGTACATAGGGCAGGACTGTGAGGACCCCCGGTGTTCTCTTTCTTGGAACACAACACAGGCATAGCCACAGGCATTAGTCTGGAGTGACTTTTTCATGGAATAGAGCCTTGTACAGAATTTCAAACACCTGGTTTAGATGCTAGTGACAGTTATGGTGGTGCAGGCTGTAGTGTGGCAGTTGATTTTCCTAACTTGATTTACAAGTTCATTACTTGGTTTAGCTTGGTTCAGTTTTCTTGCTGCCCACACTAAGGTGGCATGGCATTAGCTTTAGTATTGTTCTGTGTTCTAATCACTTAGCACCAATTGAAATGTCATTAGCTGTGGAGGACTGCTGTGTTATGTTGGCTTTCTTACAACAGACACTCAAGCTGCATCTTGTTCCAGACATCCCAAATGAAGTGCCAGTGCCATCTATTTTAAATTAATGTCTGAGATGTGTGGTGGTGTCTGCTGCCTCATGGGGGCTTGGCCCATCTTTTCCCTAAGGAGTGTTCCAGAAGCCTGCTGAAAGGAAATGTCTGGGTGTGTATCTGCATACTTCTATCACAATTTGCTCTATTGTATTGACAAATTATGGAAGGGTTTTATGATTAGTTTTATATTCTCATTTTTGACGGAATAGGTAGCCTCAGTTGTCTGCTGAAGGTCTTCAGTAACAAAGGCAATTTGCATTAGAGCTAATAGATGAACTCCAGGCCTACCTGTTGTCAGAAAGAGAATTCTTATTTTTATTTGTTATATATAATAGATATTGGGCAGATAAGTACAGTCTATTTTGGACACTCATAGTAAGAATTGCCTGGATCATGTTTTGGGGCTGTCTGATAGCTCTTGTGTGTCCTGAATTGCCACTTGTAGAAGTTAAAGCTCCTTTTATACTGAGCAACAGTTAATATACTGCTTTAGGCTGACATTACCAAGTGCCTCATCTCAACATGCAGGAACCACCTCAAAAAGAGCTGGTGTTTAAACGTCCATGCCATATTGGCATCTCCTGTGCCTGCCAGCACAGCTGGTAGTTTTAGCAGTAACTTTCTTCTCTGTCTGGGTATCAGACTTTCCTGTAGGAGATGCATGGAGATCACCCATTGCATGTTAGGTCATTCAGCAGCAGTCATCATTCCCTGAACAGGGGCAGTCTTTCAGAAATGAGCTGGCTTTTCTTTCTTTTAATTACTCTATATTCCACTCCCATTTTTAACAACTTCATGTTTCTGGCTCCAAAGTTGAATCTGTTGCTGTGTCCTCTAGGTGCTTTCGTGTGCAATGCAGAAAGGATACTTTGCTTTCAAAAAAACAACAAAGCCACAACCAAATATCTACAGTGATCTAGAAGCTGAATTTATTTGGCTATGCCTCTTCCATGTACATAAGCATGAAAGCCATTGTGGAACATAAACCTGTGTCTTGGTGAAAAAATTTCATAGCTAAACAAAACCTTGCGTGGGACAGTTGCCCAAATGAATCTCCTAATAGCCTTGAACAGCTTTCTCCATGTTGGAATAATAATGTCAAGTTCCAATTTATTTTGTTGTGGTCTGCAAAATATGGGAAAATAGCTGAGCCTTGTGGCTGGCTTTGCTAATCTGACTGAAAAAAAATCAAAAGTCATTTTTACTGGGGTTTTTATGCAGCTTGGTTTGTTGGTTTGGATTTTTTTTCCAGGTCATGTTATTGTTTTATCTATCCTGTAATTGGATTGCCATGCAATAAATCCTGTACATGTATAGTTGTACCTCTCTAAAGGTTTTGCAAGCCTGAATGCAGTGCTTATCCTGAGTGATTGACCTAAATAGTCAGGATACTGCCTTTCCCACCTGGGAATATAACATTAAATTTCATCTTATCTTAGGACTGAGGTGATTTATCTACTAAAACTAACTTAAATACGTGTCACTGTTTTAAGAAACTATGGAAATTATTTGCTTAAATGATACTTAGTGAAGGTTGTTCTGTCTTCACTGGATGTAAATAACCTCTGATTACAGTATTGCATATTTCCAAGGGGTTTGGTTTACATTAAATTATCCTATTTAAACTTTTTTGCCTATGTTTATAGAAAATGTTTTGTAATACTTGTTTTTCAACATGCTAAATAAAATTTTTTAAGATGCCTCTAATGTTTCTAAACGTCAATTCTATTATATTACAGTGAGGATTAACTGTGTATTTCATGGAATCATAGCATCAACCAGGTTGGAAAAGACCTCAGAGATCATCAAGTCCAACCTATTACCTAATACCCAACCCCTCATGACAACTAAACCATGGCTCCAAGTGCCACGTCCAGTCCTTTTTTGAACACCTCCAGGGACGGGGACTCCACCACCTCTCTGGGCAGCACATTCCAATAGCCAATTACTCTTTCTGTGAAGAACTTTCTCCTCATCTCCAGCCTAAACTTCCCCTGGTGCAGCTTGAGACTCGGTCCTCTTGTTCTGGTGCTGGTTGCCTGGGAGAAGAGACCAACCCCCACCTGGCTACAACCTCCCTTCAGGCAATTGTAGAGAGCAAGAAGGTCTGCCCTGAGTTTGCGGACGACACCAAGCTGGGGGCAGGAGTTGATCTGCTGGAGGGTAGAGAGGCTCTGCAGAGAGACCTCGACAGGCTGGACAGATGGGCAGAATCCAACGGCATGAGATTGAACACATCCAAGTGCCGGGTTCTGCACATTGGCCACAACAACCCCATGCAGTGCTACAGGCTGGGGTCAGAGTGGCTGGAGAGCAGCCAGGCAGAGAGGGACCTGGGGGTGCTGGTTGATAGTAGGCTGAACATGAGCCTGCAGTGTGCCCAGGCAGCCAAGAGGGCCAGTGGCATCCTGGCCTGCATCAAGAACAGTGTGGCCAGCAGGAGCAGGGAGGTCATTCTGCCCCTGTACACTGCACTGGTTAGGCCACACCTCGAGTACTGTGTCCAGTTCTGGGCCCCTCAGTTTAGGAAGGAGGTTGACTTGCTGGAGCGAGTCCAGAGAAGGGCAACGAAGTTGATGAGGGGTTTGGAACACAAGCCCTATGAGGAAAGACTGGGGAACTGGGGTTGCTTAGCCTGGAGAAGAGGAGACTCAGGGGTGACCTTATTGCTGTCTACAACTACCTTAAGGGAGGCTGTAGACAGGCGGATGTTGGTCTCTTCTCCCAGGCAGCCAGCACCAGAACAAGAGGACACAGTCTCAGGCTGTGCCAGGGGAGGTTTAGGTTGGATGTCAGGAAGAAGTTCTCTACAGAGAGAGTGATTGCCCATTGGAATGGGCTGCCTGGGGAGGTGGTGGAGTCACCATCATTGGAGGTGCTCAGGAGGAGACTTGATGGGGTGCTTGGTGCCATGGTGTAGTTGATTAGGTGGGTTGGACATGATGATCTTGAAGGTCTCTTCCAACCTGGTCTGGTCTGGTCTATTCTGTTCTGTTCTGTTCTGCTCTATTCTCCAGGCTAAACAACCCCAGCTGCCTCAGCCTCTCCTCATAAGGCTTGTGCTTTAAGTGGTGTTCCTTTAATTTCTTTCCATTGTTACATGTACTTAGTTGCAGTGAGTCAATTTGTTATGTTAAGATGTAGTTATAACTTTTCTTTCAGGCAAACTTGATAATCTTTTAAGATTCAGGCTCATTTTTAATAATTTCTGAATTTGCTTATCTTAAATTTATTTTTTTACCAAGCATTCATTGTAGCCATAACCAGGCAACAACCACTAGCAGAGGAAAAGCAGAAATTATCCTCTCCTACAACAAACTGAAACAGCACACTGTAGCAAAAAATGTTTTAAGTCAGAGGACTTAATCTGAGAGTTGGCTTCAGCCATTTGCAATAAAGTGATTGCAACATTCTTTATGAGCTCTGGGATGGATGTATTAATAGCAAAGAAAAAAAGCCAACCCAACCTTGCACAATGAACCCTGCTGGAAATTCAGCATCTCTTTCAGTCTGGAGAAGACTGAGAGGGGATTTAATCAATGTTTATAAATATCTGAGGGCTGGGTGTCTAGAAGGAAGGGACAGCATCTTCTCACTTGTGCCCTGTGATACAGGGCAATGGATGTAAACTTACAGCACAGGAAGTTCCACCTCAGCGTGAGGAAGAACTTCTTCACTGTAAGGGTCACAGAGCACTGGAACAGGCTCCCCAGAGAGGTTGTGGAGTCTCCTTCTCTGGAGGCTTCCAAGACCCATCTGGATGCATTTCTCTGTGACCTGTGCACTAGATTCTATGGTCCTGCTCTGGCGGGGGGGTGGACTGAAACATCTCCAGAGGTCCCTTCCAACCCCTAACATCCTGTGATCCCCATTCCAGTCATGACCTCACTGGTAAATGAGTTAATATGTCCCTGGTGGTTTTCACTAGCTTACCACAGGGTTGGGGTCTGTTGGAGGTGTTAGTGAAGCCCAATAGGAGGTACACATATTAGAGTTACATGAATATAAATGCCATCTTCCACTGGTCATCACAAAAGTGCAAAGAGAGTCATCTTTGTGTGACTTTCCAAGTCATCATCTGCATATTGTAACACCTTAGTTACCTCTTATTTGTGTAGCTCAGACCAACACCATCCAAAGAGAACATTCTCTGTTGGGGTAAGTGGCATTTGCTGTGCATATACACGTTCAGTGTCCTGACCGTGCATCCCTTCAGCAGTGACTGACGTGTCTGCACATGGTTCAATGCATGATTGCCTCTGCATGCCTGGCTTCCAGCTATTGAAACGTGGCAAGATATAATGATGAACTGGTATCATGAATCATGGTGTCTGTAAAAATCAAATCAGCATGCCAGGTTGCTGGTGAGGAAAGTTAATTAGTTATTGTTTTCTAAGCCCTGAACACTGTTTTGTGTTGCTTCAAATCGTACTGATCTATTCACAGAAGCACAGAAACATTCAGGTTGGAAAAGAGCCTCAGGATCACCAAGTCCAACCAATAACCCTACTCTGCAAGGTTCATCCCTGAACCATATCCCCAAGCACCACATCCAAACGACCTTTCTATCTTCCTCATAATGTGAGCTTTGTAAATATTTCCTGGTGCTACTTGCTCATTTTTAAGCAGAAAAGCCACATTCAGCTGAGAGCAGTGAGGTGACATCAGTACAATTTCACTGCTTGCTGCACACACATTTGATTGATTTGCTACAGGGTAATTGAACTTTGAGCTTTGCCAGAAAAGTTGAACTATGCTTTTCTCTTGCAGTGGGGTCTTAGTAATTGTATTTTTGATTTGGCAGCCAGTTACTGAATGCTAAGTAACAAGTCAGTGCAAGAAGGCCTTACCTGTGTTCTCATAACTGTACATGATGGAGCATTTATTTCCATTTAGCTCTCAGCAATGTTTGCTGTCATACTAAGACCTGTGTTCTCTTTTCCTGTCCTGTCTCTGTTATCATGCAGTAAAAACACACTGCTCTGCTGTTTTCCTCTCTGTTAGAAACAACAAATTCATAAGAATCTTGCAAACCTTTCAGTGTGGCCTTTTCCAGGGGGGAGACTTGTTACATACATTCCTGTGGGTCTGTCAGGGTTAGCCAAGTTTAAAGCACGATGGAAACAATCAGGAAATTTGTTTTGATACTCAGCAGTGAAATCTCTGTGTAAGGAGCTCTCTGTATCAGAGTGTTGCCCTGTTCTTTCCCATGGTGTAGGATGTGTTCTCCCACAGAACAGGCCCTGGACCAATTCCATGGGTCAGAGGGTCACAATTGAATTTTTCTTTACTTTCTTACTCAACTGTCCCGGCTGGCAGTGCTGCACAAGGATTTAAATTGTTCCCTCAGTGACTACAAGTGAAAAACATTGGTGTCCAAGTTATCTTTTCCTCCGTTTTACCAGTTAGAGGAATGGGGACAGCCAGAAATGGACAAACAATGTCAGCTTCTGGCTATGTGGCTGGTGCTGCCAGGAGGGATTTGGTTGTAATGACAGTGGGGCATTCTTTTAATGCAAGGTCCATATATAAGAGTACCTGGGACCCAAGCTTGCCTGCTTTGCTCCATTGTCCCCTTACCTGCAGCAGAGGTCCAGAGATGAGCAATGAGGCTGGTGAGGGGTTTGGAGGGCATGGCCTATGAGAAGTGGCTGAAGGAGCTGGGGTTGTTTGGTCTGGAGAAGGCCAAGGGACATCTTACTGCTCTCTGCAACTACCTGAAAGGAGGTTGTGGTGAGGCCAGTATTGGTCTCCCAAGTAACTAACAATGGGACAAGAGGAAATGCACTTAAGTTGTGCCAGGGGAGGTTTAGATTGAACATTAATATAAATGTCTTTACTGAGAGAGTGGTGAGGTGTTGGAACAGGCTGCCCAGGGAGGTGGTGAAGTTGCCATCCCTGGAGGTGTTCAAGAAATGTGTAGATGTGAGGCTTCAGGATATGGTTTAGTGATCACAGTAGTTGGGTTACAGTTAGACTTGACGATCTTAAAGGTCTTTTCCAGCCTTAGTGATTCTGTGAAACACAACCAAGGGCCCAGATGCAGGCATAAGGCAGCTATGATGCAGTGAGGCACAAGCTGGTACTACATGTGGGTTTTAAACTTC
The DNA here is from genome assembly GCF_026170545.1 of Melanerpes formicivorus. Classification (NCBI taxonomy): domain Eukaryota; kingdom Metazoa; phylum Chordata; class Aves; order Piciformes; family Picidae; genus Melanerpes; species Melanerpes formicivorus. The sequence continues at coordinate 73,681 of NW_027142960.1, forward strand.
CAACCTTAACAGATCCACCACATGTGGATCATTTCCAAGATTAAAACCACTGAAGAAAGCCTTTCTTGCCAGTGAAAAGTGATACTGTCAGAGACAACCATGGACAAACCAACCAGCTCAAAAAATTTCCCTGTCTGCTACCCCTGAACTGTCTTATGACAACTCATTTATTTCACTTTGCCAGTAGAACTGATTTGGTTTTGCTTTTGTTATTTTTTACTTCTCCCTTTCATTTTTGGATTGTCTGCTCTCATGTTCATAGTTCTATTGTAACCATATGTTTTTCTTTGTAGGTAGATGAAGGTAAAATCTCACATCTGAGTGTTGGTCAGACTAGTTTTTGTCTATATACTCACCTCAAAAGAGTCTCAAACAAAACCAAAGACTTCCACACTGATGGCTGCTGCATATCCCAATAGTGATACTTAGACCTCAGTATCCCCTTCTTGCAAGCAGGCTTGCATCACTGAACGTTAGGTTGGTTTCTCTAAGGGTACTTCTTCCATCCACCCACCCTGTAAAGCTGTGTTTTGGATCATTTCCAGCTCACCTACCACTGCTAGTAAAAGTGTAATAAAGGCTGAGCACCCTTGCACATTCATTTGCTAGCAGTGTAAGCAAATTCCTCTGGGAAAGCACCAGACAAGTGGGAAAGGTTGAAGGCAGCTATCGACTTGGAAATGAACATAGCTGCCTTCCATGAAAAAAATAAATACATGCTGACCCCAAAGCTAAGCCTGACTGCTGCCCTGGGGAGTCCTGCTGCATCAGACAGGGCTTGGCACAGGACCAGCGATCTGCGGCATGGTTGCTTGTGCAATGTGGGCAGCAGCCTGTCTGCCAGCATAGCAAGAGACGTGGGCTGGGAGAAGTGCCAGCACCCTGACACTCAGCACAACTCAGGCAGCTGCCCAGCAGCCCTGCTCTGGGCTTTGCCCACAATAAGCACATTGTAAGGTTTGAGGTTCTGTTCTCTGCTTGTGGGTGCTCACCAAAATCTGAAGCTTGAGGACAAATCATTGCTTTTAACATCTGCATGCACCAGTATAGGTTGGGGACAGGGCCTGCTGGAGTGCAGTGAAGGCAAAAAAGACCTGGGGGTCCTGGTGGATGGAAGGATGAGCATAAGCCAGCAATGTGCTCTTGTGGCCAAGAAGGCCAATGCCAATTCAGGATGGATTAGAAGGCATGTGACCAGTAGGTTGAGAGAGGTTCTCCTTCCCCTCTACTCTGCCCTGGTGAGACCACATGTGTAATATTGTGTCGAGTTCTGGGCTCTCAGTTCAAGAAAGACAGTGAGCTACTCGAAAGAGTCCAGCACAGAGCCATGAGGATGATTAAGGGAATGGAACATCTTCTGTATGAGGAGAGACTGAGGGAGCTGGGGCTCTTTAGCCTGGAGAAGAGGAGACTGAAGGTGAGTCCAAACCCCTCACCAGCCTCATTGCTCTTCTCTGGACATGCTGCAGGACCTCAATGTCTTTCCTATACTGTGGTGCCCAGAACTGAACACAGTACTCAAACTGTGGCCTCACCAGGGCCACCTACAGGGACACAATCAATTCCCTACTCCTGCTGGACACACTGTACTTGATCCAAGCCAGGATGTTGTCTGCCTTCTTAGCCACACAGGCACACTGCTGGCTCGTGCTCAGCCAGCTGTCCACCAGCACCCACAGATCCTTTTCCAATCGGCTGCTCTCCAGTCATTCCTCCCTATAGCATTGCTTGAGGTTGTTGTGACCAAAGTGCAGGACCTGGCATCTGGACTTGTTAAACCTCATCCCACTAGCCTCAGCCCATCCATTTAACCTGTCCAGATCTCTCTGCAGTGCCTTCCTACCCTCAAGCAGATCAACACTCACACTCAATTTAATATCATCTGCAAGCTTGCTGATGGTGCCCTTGACCCACTCATCCAAATCACTGGTAAAGGTATCAAACAGAACTGGCCCAAATACTGGGCCCTGGGGAAGACTGCTTGTGACCTGCCACCAGCTGGGTTTAATTCTGTTGTTCTCTCTGATAATTTTTTTCAGCATTATGAAGTGCTATTTATAGCTCAGTTTCCCTTTTCTTATTGATTGGTGCTGCCACCTTCATTACCCTTCAGCCTTGCCAGAGAGGCAGCTTGGCTCTCTGGAAATGCTACCATCTCCTCCACTGGCAGTAGAATTGTTTTAAAAAGGGTTTTCTGCCCTGCATAATGCCTTCAGATTTCAACATTTACTGTTCTGCATCATCACAATGCTTGACAGTCTCAAAACTGTTCACAAAACCATAATACCAGTGCCAAAATACACAGTGGCTTGGGGCTGCTGGCAAATCCACGGGGAAGGCTGGATCTGGCCCTGACCTTCCCATTCACCCATGGCCCTGGAGCAAGGATTTGAACTTGTGTTTCCTCCATTGCAGGGTATTAGGCTGCTTTGCACATTATATTAGGCTAGCAGTCTTCAACTTTTTCCAACTTGAAAACCCCTTGGAATGTCTTCTAGCATATGCAGATTCCTGTCTATAGGGAATTTAAACTGCTTACCATAGACTTCATTTTCTTAATTAGCTTCTTATGGATTGCTGGAAGGCAGAGCAGTGTTTTTCTGTTAAGAGATCCCACAGGGTGCACATTTGAGCCACTCTCTTTTTAGATGCTGGTAACACCAACCTTTCCACTATACTTTTTACATCACAGACTCCACCTAGAACCTGAAAAATCTTTGCCAGTGCAGGTTTTGTTTCTTGTTTTTGTCAACACCAGCATGGTTCCATGAGCAATTTTAGCTTCACTGAATTAATGTCCAGCATAGAAACAATTATTCTAAAAAAACCATGGGCAGCAATAGTTGATGGTTTTAGGAATGACTCCAGGGATGACTCCTAGCAAACTGGCTGAAAAAAAAGATCATCCAACATTGTTCATTTGCCCAGAGGCTTCCAGACTGCTGAGTAAAAGCATGTTTATGGGGCTGACTAAACCACCTGACTTCACCACTACTCCCTACACCAAACTTTGTGCCGTGCTGCTGTAAATGCTTCCCCAAGAGTGACACTAAAGGTACAAGCCCCTCTCAGGCTCCTGCGGGAGACAAGACACATGCAAAATGCCCTCCCAGGCAGCTGAGCAGCAACACCCCACATCACCAAAACATTCACTTCCCCCTGCCCTGCCCTTTCCCAGCAGCGCTTCCATGTGGGGCTTGCAAAGGGTAAAGACCATTTTGCTGTCAGGCACAGGTCTTCACAGTCAGGTGCAGCCTGAATTTTTTCCTAATATCCAGTCTAAAACTTGCCTTGCACAATTTCAGGCCATCTCCTCTTGTTCTTTCACCTGATACCAGGGAGAAGAGGCAGACCTCTACTTGAGTGATCACTTCTTTCCATGTGTCTTACCCCTGCAACTAGAGGAAGCAACATTTTAGCTGGATTTGTGCTGCAAAGGAAGTTGGAGGAGCATCAAAAGCTCTCCAGGACCATTAAGTTGCATCTCTCTCTGACTTGTGTGGCCTCAATTTCTAGAGGGCATGTTGCAAAAGCTGCATATTTTTACAAGCCCTTGAAGGGAGTATAAGGAAATCATGTGAGTGTGCTTGTGAAATGTCCCTGCCACCACTATCCAGTGCCTGCTACAAATTGTTTTCTTCACTTTGTTATCTGAAACTGCTGGCAGGTGAGTTAATTAATTTTAATAGACTGCTACAGGGTGGGTTTTGCAAGGCTAATAATTAGAAGGGCACTCAGAAATGTTAAAAGGTCTCTTTTCATGCCAAATCTCAAGAAAGTGCTAGAATTAAATAATGGTCTTGTAGTCTTCTTCCAAGAAAAATTAAAATTAAGGAAATGAGGAAACAAAAGAAGAGGCCAGGTCAGCTGAAGCAATTACACTAATAAGAGTACAGGAGTGTTAGAAGTCCTCTAAATCTCTTGGGTTTGTTCATGTGCTCATATCTCTGATTGCTTTCTAACTTGATTATCTGTATTTGTATCTAGTGATGCAGACTTCGCTGCTTTGACTTGGCCTGCCTTTGTCCTGTGGCTGGTATCAAGATACCAAGAAAATCCATAGTGAGGAGAAAATGGGAATATTGGACTAGTCACACAGTACCAATCACCCTCAAGACCAACCAGAGATCCTGATCCTCTAAACTGGATCAGCCAGTGCAGCCACTCATTGTATCTGTGTGAAAGAGTCAACCCAGGCAGAGGGTTACTTTGAGTCTCCTTGGCATGCAGTGAGGCACCAAGGAGGCATACAGCAGGAATGCTGAGGTCATCCCAGAAACCTTGCACAGATTGTCTAACCTGATAGGGGTTTTCATGCCTTAGGATTTTTGAAATCACCTCTCTGCTCCCTTGATGGTGTGTATAAGGTTGTCCCTACAGGACAGGTAGATAAAGCATCCCCCAAACCCCAGAGATTTGCAATGTTTTTCATGTAGGAGAAAGTAATTTCTGTCATCAGCACGTCTCCATGTCATTTTCCTTTAAGGCTCTGTAACAACAATAGGGTTTGGCCTGCCATATTTCACCTTAAGAACTCAACAGAGTGGCTGAAGTTGGAGCTCTGTACATGTTTATGTACTCAGGTACCAACTCCACTCTACTTTGGGTATAAGAATACCCCTGAAGTTAGACTGGCAAGTTCCTGTACCTGCCTCTGGCCTTAGAAGATCACATTGAACTGTTGACTCTTGCTGTGGTGGAAAAGCACTGGTAACAAACTGTGGAGAGTTACATCTTGCAGTATTTCAGGTAAAATCACAGAATCATGGAATGGTTTGGGTTGGAAAAGACCTACAAAGGTCATCTATTCCAACCCCCCTGAAGTAAGCAGGTATTTTCCCTCTAGACATGTTCACAGAATCACAGAATGGTCTGGGTTGGAAGGGACCACCAAAGGTCACCTAGTCCAACCCCCTCTGCAGTCAGCAGGGACATCCTCAATTAGATCAGGTTGCCCAGAGCCTTGTTGAGCATCACCTTAAATATCTCCAGGGATCGAGCCCCAACCACCTCCCTGGGCAACCTGTTCCAGTGTTCCACTACCCTCATGGTAAAGAACTTGTTCCTAACATCCAATCTAAATCTGCTCTTCTCTAGTTTGAAGCCATTGATCCTCATACTATCCCCACAGGCCTTTGTAAACAGTCTCTCCATCCTTCTTGTAGGCCCCCTCTAGGTACTGGAAGGCTGCTATTAGGTCTCCCTGGAGTCTTCTCCAGGCTGGACACCCCCAGCTCCCTCAGCCTGTCTTCAACTGAACACTCCTCAGAACACCTTCTCACAGACTGAGCTCTCTTTCATTCTAGTCTAGGTAAATTTACAATGGAAGTTTGAGCAATTTGATCTAATCACATCATGTTGGAGAAGACGTATGAAGCTTTGTATTTAGAAGCGGAGAGATTAAAACCACATAAGTCCCTTCTCATTACATCTCTCCAATTAACCATTTCCACCTTTTATCTGTTGTTGAGCTTCATTTCTATTGCTGATAAAACTGATATAAATCATGAAATATTGATTCAGCCACTTGAAAACTGCCATTTCATTCAATCCATCCACAGCACAGCAGAGGGAAAATTTTATTGTAGGCTGAATGAACCTATTGGCTTTAGCATGCCACAATGAGATTGTAACAAAGCAATAAAGTTGCAGGGCACATTTCTGCCATCTGTTTCAAAATGGAAAAACAAAGAACATTTTGGTGATGGCCCCAAACAATAAATCTGGATTTAGAAAAGGAAAAACAAATTGGAGCTTGTAATGGAAGGAACAGCCAAAGGTGTTTTGCATGCTCCTTCTGCTGTTGCTCAGCTGCAAAGCTCTCCCAAGTGTTTCTTGTATTAGGCATCCTTAGCTGTTTGAGTCTGCAGGGTTAAGGGCTCAAAAAACATCTTGAAGTGGTGAAACACTGATTCAACAGACATTGCCCCTTTGTATCTTGTCTATTGTTTTGATCACGTTTTAGTTTTTGGACTGAGCAGGAAGGAAGGTGGTCAGGTCACACAGTTCCACCATCAGTCAGCGATGTGAAACAAAGTTAAAGGTCACAATCTATTAGCTGGAGGCAAGGAGGAAACAGTTTTGTTCAATCTTCCATCAAAACAACGTAAATTCCATGACCTGAGCCCTGTGTTATCAGAAAAGGAGGGAACTAGACTACTGTAACTCCTGTAGTATGTGCAGGAAAGGTGTTTTCTTTGGGAAATCTGTGATGGACAATATGAGGCTTCTGTTATTCTGGCCACTCTTCAAAAGTTTCATATTGTTATGGATGCCCTTATGTTTTAAAATACCCTGTGACCTTGAAGAAAGGCTGCTGAAATCTGCAGGTATGCAATGTAATTAGGATGGGCAATGAGTCCTTTTAAAAAAAAAGTGTTGTAAGGTTATAAATATTATGGCAGATCCACCTAGTAAGAAGCAAAGCCCACCTTTATTCTTTGGTGGGTGGGATGCCTTGTAGAGAGTTTCTCCAGTTTCTTACTATTTTGTTTGTGACTCACTTCCCACAACAGTCCTCTCTACTGTACTTGGATGACTTTCCACAGTGGTGTCTGTTCAAAGGCCAAATGCTGACTTTTGGGGAAGGAAAAGTGAAGACAAAAGATGTCAGGGTTGTTGAAGCCACTAGTTTCCAGTCTGGCTACAGCACTGTGCTTGTCTTGGAGAAACTCAGCAGACTTTAGTGTAAACTTCCCCTCTGGTATATCTTCTTTAGTTCAATGACCTGTCCCTAGTTCCTAGTCCTGGTTCCTCAGCATGCCAAAACATGGCAAGTACACACTTCCCTACAGCCTACCTAACAAACTGCTACTTTGCAGAGCCAGGCCTTCATAAGTAATTGCTGTGACTCCACCATCAGCTTCTGTGAAGGAGGTTTTCATCCTTACCCAGCTGCCTCCATTAGCCACCTAGTTACCTGCCTGGTGAAAATTGGTGCCTGACAGATTTTAAATGAGAAGGATGAAAGCAGCTGGGTTTGTTTATGTTTAAGCTGCACAAGGCACAGTTTTCTTTGCTGCTTCTTCTTCTTCTTCTTTTTTTAATAGTGTTCACCAGTTCTAAGATGAGAGCTTGAAAAATGCCATTAAAATGAAGAATGGTCCCAAGGTAATAAAGAAACAATCTTCTTGCTTTAAGGACTTGAGCTGAAAGCTAAATGACTGTAGTGGTTCTGATTGTAAAAACAGTGGGAAATTTAATGAACAGTGACCCCACAGGAAAGTCAATCTGTCTGTTAATGTTTAGTTTTGTCATTTCTTCTGGAAAAGAATAAACTTCTATTATCTAATCTATTGGTTATGGAACCTGAGGTCAGGCTCCCATTGAGCTTAACTCTGCCGATCTGTCTCAGCTGAAATTACTGACCTGCCTTGTGTAATAGGTAAACAACCCAAGCAAGAAATAAGGACACAGGTGCTCAGGGAAACAATTCTGGTTGTGGGGAAAGGAAATTGCCGTGAACTTGACTGCAAGAGTTCTAAATGGCCTGCATTAAGAACACGTATTTACTTAACGAAGGTAGCAGAAAGAGGCACCTTGAAAGCTAGCTGTTACGTGTTGTGACCGTCATGTTTGTGTGGCATTGTACAGCAGCTTGTCTTGTGAGAAGGGGACTGTGTGTGGGTAGCATGTGACTTTAGAAGTGGCTGAGCTGACAAAACCCTCCTTTTTCACTCCAGTGAAATATTAGGCATTATCCAGAGTCTAACCTCTACACATGCACATCCCTCTCAGTGTTCAAATTTAACTGGGGATTTGTGAATGAGATATTAGGAAGAAATTCTTTACAATAAGGGTGGTGAGACACTGGAACAGGTTGCCCAGGGAGGTTGTGGAAGTGTTCAAAGGCAGGCTGGACAGGACCTTGAGCAGCCTGGTCCAGTAGGAGGTGTCCCTGCCCATGGCAAGGAGCTAAATGATCTTCGAGGGAGGTGATCCTCCCCCTCTACTCAGCCCTGGTGAGACCCCACCTGGAGTACTGTGTCCAGTTCTGGAGCCCCTATTACAAGAGGGATGTGGAGGTGCTGGAATGTGTCCAGAGAAGGGCCACAAGGATGATCAGAGGGCTGGAGCACCTCTCCTGTGAGGACAGACTGAAAGAGTTGGGGCTGTTCAGTCTGCAGAAGAGAAGGCTACAAGGTGACCTAATTGTGGCCTTCCAGTATCTGAAGGGGGCCTACAGGAAGGCTGGGGAAGGACTTCTCAGGATCTCAGGTAGTGATAGGACTAGGGGGAATGGAATGAAGCTGGAGGTGGGGAGATTCAGGCTGGATGTGAGGAGGAGGTTCTTCCCCATGAGAGTGGTGAAACCCTGGAATGTGTTGTCCAGGGAGGTGGTCGAGGCCCAGTCCCTGGGGGTGTTTAAGCCCAGGCTGGATGAGGCTCTGGCCAGCCTGATCTAGTGTGGGGTGTCCCTGCCCATGGCAGGGGGCTTGGAACTAGATGATGCTTGTGGTCCCTTCCAACCCTGAGTGATACTATGATACTATGATACTATGATCTTTAAATTCCCTTCCAACCCAAACCATTCAGTGAATCTATGCTGTGAATACTACATGTCACACGAAATCTGTATTTGCTTCTTTATGATGCCTTAATAAAAACTGAATAGCTCCATTTACATATCTGTCTCACAGATAAAATGTCTTTAAAGTCTACTCAAGTTTATATTTGCTTAAAAGCTTATTGCAATTTATGTTCAGATATATAACAGAAGTAAATCTTCACATTAAAAAAAAAGTGATAGAGCTTTTTAGTTTTTTTTCTTCCACCCCCCTCCCATTTTCTCTTTTTTTATGCTGCCTGGCATTTGGTTCTGTGGGCTGGAAAAACTACTTTCCCTAGTAGTAATGTCCTTTCCCATTAAGCAAATCTTGTTGATGCAAAGGAAATTTTCCAGCTGGCAGTTTGCTTTTGCTGAAGTACAGTGAAAAGTTGGTAAAAGTAATCTGGGGAAGGCCACTGTTTTCATGGAAATGAATGAGCCTGTAAAGTGTGGTACCTGTCCTTAGACTGTCCTGGCAATGGGGCAGTCCCAGGGCAGAGTCAGAATGAGGGTGTGTGGCTCTTTAGGCTGGGTGCCTCCAAAAGGAAGCCACAGAGTTGAGACCTCCAGTGTCCAGTGGGTGGACACAGGCAATAGTGTACTGCTACCCTTACATCCTGCACCCTTATAAATCTGGCTGCAAAGTTATTGCCTTTCTCTTTCTTCCCTCTCTGCTCCCATGGGAGAGAGATGTATTCTTATCTGGTAACAGTGGGGAAGTATCCCAGGCCTCTTTGGCCTGGGTATCTTTTTTCTTCTCCCTGTGCAATCTTGGCCTGTTTACCCTAATGCCAGGGTAAAAAGCAGGGGGGCAGTTAAGGCCTGGCCAGTCTGAAACCACCCTAGCAATGGGGGGAAAGAAAGAGGCCTGGGGTTTTGGGTGGCTTTTGGTATGGTGTAAAGGAACTTCTGTATAAAGTTTAGACTAGTGATTTATTTGAATTGCTATGCTCACCACTATGCTTTGTAGTTTTTGTAGCACCTGTGAATTGCTTTTCCATTTAAACATTCCATGACTATCCAATCCATTTGTGTGAGCATCATTATTTTGCCCCTTTTGGGGAAATAGAGCAATCTGTCCCACACTAAACTAGGACAGGATGGTGACTAGGGACCATCACAGACCTGAGGACTGCCAGGCAGGGCTGGGAAGATGGGGTAGCTCTGTGACCAAGCCAGAGGCCCAACAGATGAAGCTAGGGCAGCAGGGGCTGCCCCTAGCTCAGGGCAGAGGTCCCCTGCTCTTTCTCACTGACTTTCTCTACCAGAATTCTCCTTTACATTGCTGCCTGTTGCTTTCTGCCTCTATGCATGAGTGTGATGGGGCAGACAGGAGGACAGCAGCCTCCCAGCCTGGCCCTGGTATGCCCTTTGCTTCCTTGGTATGCCTGGGCACAGTCCTGGTGCACCACTATTTTTACTCATGCTTTAATCTGATAAGCATTCTTATCAGAAATATCTTCTCTCTCTTTGCCCTGGCTGCATCATGCACGTTCAGTGTGTGAGGCCAGCAGCAGCTGCTTGGTACACCCTGTACTAGGGTGTATCCAGCTTCATGCTGCACCACTTTCACCACACCTTTTTTTCTGAGCAGAGCTTCCTAGTGTCTTTTCCTGAAGTAAATTTGGGAACTACAGACTTTCTAAAGACTTGGTAGTGTTACTTTAGCAGTTGGACTCAGTGATCTTAAAAATCTTTATCAACCCAAACAGTCCTGTGATTCTATGAACTCTTTCAAATACTTCTTGATGGGGAAATATTAGACTTCTCTGTGAGTGCAAGGTGCCTCTCCAGGCCAGCAGAAAAGCCAGGGGCAGAACTGTAAAGGTAACAATGCTCCCTGCCTGTCTACAGTGTCCAGATGAAGAACAAACCAAGAATAAATTAATTATGCAGGTTTGTTTCTCATGATGGCAACAGAACCACAGGATCATTAGAGACTGACCTGTCCTCACCTGCACAGAAGTACTTGTTTCATCCAGGCAATTCTCCAAGCACAGTGTTTCTCTCTGTCCTGCTGAGAGTCACCCCCTCATCACTGCCAGTCTCTGTGGCCTGAATGACTATTTACTTTCCACCATCTTCACTTCTACCCTCAGAGGGTGGCAGCACACCTTTGATGATGACAGCCCAGTGCATGTGTTGAATGCAGTGTGCGCAGGGGGCCACACACGTGAGCAGTGATTTCATAAACAGTGAGTAATCACACTACTCACTTCCTCCATTCCACAGAGCTGCCCAATGCTTTACAGTAATTAAGGAGTGTGATATGTGGGAGAAGTACACATAGTAATGCCTATGCCATGCTAAAAATGCTGACCCTTTTATGGCTGTACAGGACCTGATACAATCCAGTTCCTGTTGCTGCTGCCTGCCCATAGTGATGCACTCAGCTGCAGGCTGACTGACCGGTTTGCTCCGGAGGAGTCACTGCTGCCAGGCCTCCCAGCATTCCTGCAGCATCCTCCCTGCCTTCTTCTCCTCATCATCTATTTGCTGCTCATCCTGCAGCAAATAGCACAGTAGTAGCTTGTATGGTCCTCTCATTTACCTGTCTAGATCTGGGTAAGGGCTCTGTGTTCTCCTTTCTAATGGCTGGTAACGCTGCAAATCACTGCCAGAGCCCTGGACCTGGCAAGTAACTTCTGTGTAACACAAAGGGAAGGCAAATCACTCGTCTAGAGCTGAATCACTCAAAAAGAAAAATATTTCAGCTGCATCTGATAAGACAGCTGCAAAATATGCAGAGCCTTTTGGAACATAAGACAGAATATGAAATATGTGGAAAACAACATTTCTGGATGGCATTATCAAACTTGTTTAGCATATGCTTAGCATTTTCCAGTCGAGTGGAAAATAAACCTTTTATAGACTGCAGTAGGAGCAGTGATTTGCTGTCAGTGGCACATTCAGAAAGCTCATTCAGATCAACCAGGTCAGGAAGTGATACAGATATTTGTTAGCTAAGTAAGGGAGGTTACAGACCTGAGGGCAAGATACAAAATAAGGTATTTAATTCCAAGAGGATCAATGAAAGTAAGGACATGAACCTATTGAATTTTATCCATACTCTTAGCCCTATTAAAACGACTGATAAATCCCTGAGGATGAGTTGTAGCACTGACTCTCCAGTTTAGTTGTCTTACAGAGTGTCTGAAATAATAAAAAAAAAACCAAAGTTTTCTTCTGGTTATTTAGTTGTCCTATATTGGAAACAGCAGAGGGCTGCGTTAGTTTTTGTGAGATGAAATAATTTAATGTATGCTAGTTATATGTTACTGCTCTAAGCAAAATATTATCACTTTAAAAGAGTTAATGCTCTTTCGATAAACACTGTGCATATACTGGAGAATCAAATCCTCGGGTACAGAGCTGGATCCTTCTTTTACGTTGCTATATTGCCCTCTCGTGGGGCCAGCCTGGAAACAGCAGCTAAAGGTGCCAGAGCTGCCAACTCCCCTCCCTCAGTGTCACAGGTTTTCACTGACGGCCAGCTGATGTCCTGCCTGAGGAGAAACCTGCACGTGGTAAAAATTTAGTTGAATAAGTCCATTTTCCCTTGAACCTTCTGTCTCTGCATTTCTGTAGCTCCAAGGCTAAATCCCTACTGGAACTGCAAAGATTGTCCCACAACACCAAATCAGTAAGTAGTTCAAACACCACACAACTACTCTTCCCACTTCTGTTTCTGAGGGTCTTGATGTAACAAGCAGTTATTAAAAAGCAGGAGAATGGACAACATTATTTTGTAGCACAGTGCAGAGATGAGGGCCAGGTAAATAATCAAGAGGCTGGAGCACCTCTGCTATGACAACAGTCTGAGGGAGCTGGGGGTGTTCAGCCTGGAGAAGAGGAGGCTCTGAAGAGACCTAATAGCAGCCTTCCAGTACCTGAAGAGGATGGAGAGAGACTGTTTACAAAGGCCTGTGGGGATGGGATGAGGGGAACTGGCTTTGAACTAGAGAAGAGCAGATTTAGATTGGATGTTAGGAACAAGTTCTTTACCATGAGGGTAGTGGAACACTGGAACAGGTTGCCCAGGGAAGTAGCTGAGGCCCTATGCCCAGATATATTCAAGGTGAGGCTCGACGGGTCTCTGGGCAACCTGATCTAGTTGAGGATGCCCCTGCTGACTGCAGAGGGGGCTGGACTAGATGACCTTTGGTGGTCCCTTCCAGCCCAACCCATTCTCTAGGATTCTCTCTACAATTCTATGAAGCTTATGCCAGAAGTGAGGAGAGCATACTAGGGATGGAAGTCTGCAGACTGATCCTTTTCACCTTACTGTGTATGAATGATGCCATCCATGATGAAGACTGCTGCAATTGCCTCCCACATTGCTGTATGTCACCTCTATTCTACGCTGTTCTTCTGGGAATTTTAAGGGAGTGTTTTCCTGTCTAGCCAGGGTACTTTTGTCACCCACACTCTCAGAGCTGTCTGAGTGCTTCATAGTCTCTGAAATATTTATCCTCTCACTTTTCTTGTCAGGTAAGCAAATTCTTCATTTTGCAGATGACAAAGTGAGGCTTGTGGATTAATTCTCAGCTCCAAAAAGAGATTTATGCATGCAAAGTGGTGCTTAGGTGGAATTTACGAGTCTGTATCCAAAATGTGCAGTGTGAAATGCCCTCTTTCAGGGGCTGGAGGAAAAGTGACAGCAGTTTGACTTCTTGTTACAAGTCATTGACTTCTGTATATGAAGTAGAATTTCCATAAATAAAACTGCATTCAGATAGGACCTCACACTCAGGCGTACTACTAGCAATCAAATTATGGTGGAGGAGGAGGGGAGCTCACAGAGGAGAAGGAATCAAGGAAGGATCTTGTCCTATCCTGCTGTGACTAGCTGCCTCTCTTTTGTTTCAGGCACTTTGACACCTGCATCCCCAGGGAAAATCTTCCCTGAGACGGTTCTGCAGTGCCAACAGGTATGCTGTACACAGCCTTGGCTTCACTGAGCTGGCCAGCTAGGTTTGTGCTCAATCTCTGAGGCTGTTTGGGGCCTGGCCTCCTGTTCAGTATTCATTTCACAAGCCTGAACTCTCCTGGAGTTTGGCTAAGATGACTTTATCATGAAACATGATGCTGTGCTTCTGTCCAATAAACTAAAGTGCTACTCCAGGAAACATGAAACTTGTACCCTAGGGTCTTCTAAGCCCTTGGAAGTTGGAGCCTCCATCTCCCTGAGCTTAGAAAAATGCCTTAAATATCAGGCATTGCATATATGGGGTAAGAATGGTCCCCATTACTCTTGGACTATGGTACATCTGAGAAAGAGAGGACTTCAGCACGAATAAGAGCAACCATAACCTGGATCTTGGTGGGCTAGAACTCTGACACCTACTCCAGGGTTTTTTTTCCTTTGTTGTTATAAGTGCTATATTTCAATTTTCTTAGCAGACAGAGGAACTAGAGAACAACCCTCCCCAGGCCAAGTGCCTACAACCAAGGCTACTGATCCAGTTCCCTGTGGGGACCCCTGCCTTCTGCTCTCACAAATTCATCTCTTTTGATGACAGAGCAGTCTGAATTCAGTAAGATGGAAATTGCCTCTGTATAATGTGCCTCATAAGCTGGCAGCTAACACAGGTTCCTGTAATGCAGAGCCATTGGTTCAAACATCAGCAAGGGTGATGCTGGTTTAGGATTTAGCTCTCACCTCCTGGGCATGTTTTGTAATCTTTGGCTATGGAAAAGAACAGGCAAGACATCACAGGCAGTGCTTTCAGAGCTCTGAATCCCTGTCTTCCTGGGGAAATATCAAAGGAGAGGTTTCATCTCTCCTGGTGTTTCTGTCTAATTTAAGACTCCCCCATGCTCAGCAGTTTGGCTTTTGGACATTCTCAGCTGGATGCCTGATTTTCCTGTCTTTGATGGAGTGACTGTCACCTCACCAAGTTACCCTTGCAGATAGCATGGCAAGGTGGACGCTGGCAACAGATATGCCACCTCCTGTACATCGCAACTCCTACAGCCTGATGCAGAATGCCTGCTGAAGCGCTCTTGACATGTGATAACAAACAGCCATGCTGGACAGACTGATCTGGGGGGTTTCTTGCATTTATGGCAAATAGTGATTCTAGAGCCCACCTCTCCTAAAATATTCTGTCTGAAGGAGACTATTCACATTTCTTACTAATAGCACTTAAATTTAGGCAGCTGACATAGACATCTAAATTAGGAGACCAGCCTGCCTCATTTCCCTTCTATGGTGTGTACATAAAGAAAATCTCACCCAGAAAAATTTCAAAGCTGGAACTGAAGGCCAGGGGCTGTTTTAAAGTCATCAGTGGTGGCTTATGTTAAAATGCAGCATGACATCTGGATTTCCCAATTTACCCTCTAAAGGACTCTCTCCTCTGTGACTGTAAGACTAGGCACATATAGGACTAGGCACTTCATTTCATTAAGAAGCCTATCTGTCTCCTAAATGTGGCTGTGTCACGAGGAATGCCATTAGCACTTTTCTACTTGCGAGGGCAGCTCAGCAGTAGAGGAAAATGTTACATCAGAAAACAGATACTCTTTTCTCTGTAGACTGCAGGTATCTTCTTTTGAAGCCTCACTTGGGAGCTGATTCAAAGCCCACCCAAAGATGATCATACCTGAGTACATACAGGTCGGTAGGCAGATGTTTAAGGACATCTCTATCCAGCAAAGCACATGAGTGTGTGTTTAAATCCCACTGAAGGCCAATTACACACAGTATCACAGTCCAACCTATCAACACAGACCCCATGACTAGACCATGGCACCAAGTGCCACGTCCAATTCCCTCTTGAACACCTCCAGGGATGGTGACTCCACCACCTCCCTGGGCAGCACATTCCAATGACGAATGACTTGCTCAGTGAAGAACTTCCTCCTCACCTCGAGTCTAAACCTCCCCTGGCGCAGCAATTGCCCTACTAAGCACATCACCGAATTGAGACTTTGAAATACATCACCACCTCTGTTTGGAACCTCTCCTCACTTTGGAGCTCTGCTGTTTGACACACAAAAACCCTAAAAAAAACCACAAAAGCCATATGGAGCTAATCATGCACATTTTGTCTAGCAGACAGGCATTATAGCAGATTGTGTTTTCCCTTCAAGTGATTGTCCATATGAGCATGCAAACTGTGGTGTGCGTATAACTAAACATGCAAGACAAGATTTTTAGCCCTAACAACATCCTTACTGATGTACCTCCTGCTTAGCAGCATAGTAATTATAGGACATGAGCACACTCATCACTGCCTATCTACCAGCCAAACCAGGCTTTTTTTCTCTTCTTTTCTTTTTTAAATCTTTTGTCCTGCCCTCACACAGACCTTACTCTTTTTTCAACTTGTTTTCATCCTAATTTGCTTTCATTTAATGATTTGACTTTCTTCCTTGTCTCTTTGCTCCTCAGAAACATACAGTAGAGTTCAGACTACAGGAGAGAGATTTCTCTTTCTGACAGCTATGCTATATACTACTTTATCACCTTTACTCTGCTCTGGTGAGACCTCACCTGGAATATTGCATCCAGGTTTGGAGCTCTCAATACAGGAAGGACATGGGCCTGATGAAGTAGGTCCAGATGAGTGCCATGAAAATGATCAGGGGTTGGAACACCTCTGCTACAACAACAGGCTGAGGCAGCTGGGGTTGTTCAGCCTGAAAAGAAGGCTCAGGAGACACCTAATAACAATCTTCCAACACCTGAAGGAGGCCTAAAAGAAGGATGGAGAGAGACTGTTTACAAAGGCCTGTACTGATAGGATGAGGGGCAATGGCTTCAAACTAGAGAAGAACAGATTTAGACTGGATGTTAGGAACAAGTTCTTTACCATGAGGGTAGTGGAACACTGGAACTGGTTGTCCAAGGAGGTAGTTGAGGCCCCAACCCACCTGGATATATTCAAGGTGAGGCTCAACAAGGCTCTGGGCAACCAGATCTAATTGAGGATGTCCCTGCTTACTGCAGAGGGGGCTGGACTAGATGGCCTTTGGTGGTCCCTTCCAACCCAGACCATTCTATGATTCTATGTTCCTGGAAATAATATGATTTCCTGAAACTTCAGTACTGGCTTACAAAGAAACAAGAGAGGATCAACATGGTAGAATTTCTGCCAACCATAACTCCAAGGCCAGAAAGGAGGCATCAATCACCTGCAAATCAGCCCAGGAAAGTGGTTCTCCATCACTACTGAGACATGCATGAGATGAGATCTCTCTTTATCATTGGAGTATATAAAGAGGTTTGAGTGATCTTCCTTTCCTTATCAGTGACTCTAAACTGGCATAGTTGGTCTCTCCCATGTGATAACAATGAAAGAGAAGAGAAAATACATGAGTTTTGCTTTCACCCACTAAAGCATCTCCTTTTCTGGATTGCAGGGCACTTCTCAGACATTTCCTCCTGTCCTTAGTCTTAGCAGCAAGCACCGAACCTTCTACCTCTCAAGAGAATTTATATTATTCTTTCATTCCTTTCTAATGTTGGGTGGTTTGGTTTGGTTTGGTTTGGTTTTGGTTTTCCAAATTATCAGTTTTATCCTCAGCTTCTGCATTCCAGAACAAGATCTTGCGGAGGAGGTGTATACCCAAAGCACAGCGAGGTGTGCACCAGGCCACTCCAGTGCAATGTCTGCCATCCGCCTTTCCATGGCGCTGTTGCAGTGGTTTTAAAATCAGGAAAGAGGGAATTCCCACCTCCACAGAAAATCTCTCTTTTCATTGTTAAGCCATTCAGCCAGGCCAGCAGCTCTCCTCCAGAGCAATTAAGGTCCATCAAAGCCATCACCCTGTATGTTCAGACCAGGTATGTCACACATTGTTTTGAGACAATGGAGTCATTGGGGCTCTAACAACACAGCAAATATTTTTATTTATAATCATCAAGCACAGACTCCTTTTCACCCTTTAAGCACATCTCTTCTTTGTCTAAAGGACAGCAGTTGCTGATGAGTTGTTTCAAGGCAAAGCTCTTAATCCTTTCCTTTATTCAAGATACCACTTTCATGATGAGTGTTTTACAAGCAAAACTAGATGCCACTGTCACTGCAGTTCAATGCTTTGCCTCTTCAGTCTTGGTAAAATCTGTGCATAGAGGTTGCAGCAGGCAGCAGAGAATCATCTTGAGAGCCTGGAGATTTTCAGTCCCAGAAAAGATGGGACTCTGAATGGCTCACAAAGTCAAAGACCAGCATTTCACCTCTAAGAATACAACCACTGAGCATGAGCAACAATGCACACTATGTTTATCTTGCACTGTGGTCAGTCCAGAAGCCGATCATCCTCCATGACAGCATATCCACACAACCTGGAGATATTACCATTCATCTAGACATCACTACTGCTGGAGGCAATTTGTATGTACCTACTAGCCTCTCACACCCTCATATTCTACAGAATGGCTTTGGAGGCATACTGAAGGATACAATCTTTCATTATCCCCACAGCATCTGTCTTCTTTATCCATCTCTTTCAACAATTAATTATCCATGTACATGTTTACATTGGAATCAACCACTTTGAAGGCTGAATTCTTGGGCAATGCAACTCATGGAGACAGAGTGCAGAGCATGGGACCTTTAATCTCAGGGTCATGGGTTCAAGCCTGCAGTGAGCAGCAGTGTCCTTTATAGGTGGGTTGGATTAGTTGATAGGTTGGACATGATGACCTTGAAGGTCTCTTCCAACCTGATCTATTCTATTGTATTCTATTCTGTTTTCTTTGGTGCTACTGAATGACCTTCCTCATCACTTTTCTGGGTACTCTTTTCACCAGTTTCAACTTCTGCAGCAAACAGTTTCTCTTCTAACACAGAGGGTAGACAACCAGCCTTCTTCATCTCCAAAAGAAGGAAATTCAAATCAATGTCTCTTCCCTCTGAAAACAGATTCCTTTAGGATTACCTACCAGCAGACTCTCAGTGTCAGCCATTTTGACAGTCCCCTGCCTGAATATATTCCCTCTTGTTGTAGCATGAACTTTTAAGTATCTGGAGGAAGTATGCTTCAAAACAAAACTCTGACTGAGGCAATCTGTAACAGATGCCTCAAGACTAGAATGTAGTGTAGGGATTTGTTCACCCTTCAAAAAACTGGATTTCCTGTCCGCTGAAGTGCTTGTTTATGTATCGGTGCTCTGTGTGGCTGTCTGAAGACTGTGCCAGCTCTCCCTTTCATATTGAGGCCAATGATGGCCAATGCTAATTCTACAAGCAAGAAGTATCAAGAATTTCCCCTTTGTTGAGAAGTGGCAAACCTCTGTATCTGGGGTGTGATGTCTCAGCCCAGTTTTCTGCAGTCTCTTCTTCTACCACTCAAATTATGGATCACATTACCATTCTTACAGACAGTCCAAACAGTCCATGACAACACAGTCACAACATTTTCTATGATCAGAGATTTTCAATGATCAGTTTTCTTCTGACTTGGAAAGGTAGAAAATCCCAGACTTCCACTAAAGCTATTTTGGGAAGAGTGGCTTCATCTAAACCCCAAGACCCTGCATCTCACAGCACTGTGGCTGGAAGAGTCTTGGGGTGAAAGTATGTCTGATGGATATAAACTCTTTATAAGGAACAGAGAGAAGTCTACTAGATATGAATGAAGGCCAGTGGGTCACATTTTTGACATGGTATATGAATGTGCCTGTGACACACAGGGGGATTCTTTCAGCATGATCCTACACTACTTATTATTTAATCTCTGTAAGTGTAAAGATTTGCATTAATCCTTGTCTGTAAATCAAAAAGAGAGAGAAAACCCAAGAGTGATACAGGCAGAATTTCGCAAATGTGATCTAAAGTAGTATCCTGTGCATGAAGTTTCTCTGTGTTTAAAGCTGCATATCACAGCACTCTCCAGTTCTCTAAATTAGAAGAGTGGATATACACTCTGGGAGACTCCAAAGCTCTTTGTTCCATCAACATTTTAGTTCTGACTTGTGTTGCACTGATCTTACCACAAATACTTCTTCAATAAGGAATATCAAATGCCAAGAGAAGGTAAAGTTGAGGAACTTAAATTTCCCAAGTGCAAGATGGATATGAAGGAAGAGGGTAGGAATTTATGGCAGGGTGAAAATTTGAAGCATTTTTGCAATAGCTATCATTTGGATTAGACAGATGATTTTAGTGTGAAGTGGGCTTCCAGCAGAGTGAGATGGAGAAGTTAAATTTTGATTTAGAGATATAGGAGATAGCTGTACTTACAAGTGGGGGTATAGCTATTTCCTTAAATGTATATGTGAGAGAATAAAAAGTTTATGATATCAATGTTAGAAACAGATTCTTACTTTGCAATCCCAGTTGGGAGTGAATGAATATTTTATGAACTGAAAAGGCAGTTTGTGTTCACTTGGCACAGTTCACATGACAGATGACTTGGAGCTGGCCTCAATTTGAGCTGCAGGATTAGCGGTGAGTGAGGCAGGAATTGAAGGAGGTAGGTGTGGCTGCTTCCCTGTATGCTTCAATACTTGGTCCTGAAAACTCTCACTGAAGCTTCCAATTTTATATAAAATACTTAAATACATAGTAGATATATTCATAGAATCATAGAATTGTTAGGGTTGGAATGAACCTCAAGGATCCAGTTCCAACTCTAGATCAGGTTGCTCAGAGCCACATTCAGCCTGGCTTTAAAAACCTCCAGGGATGAGGCTTCCACCACCTCCCTGCGCAACCTGTTCCAATGTCTCACCACCCTCCTGGGGAAGAACTTCTTCCTAACATCCAATCTGAATCTACCCATTTCTAGTTTTGTTCCATTCCCCCTAGTCCTGTCATTACCTGACACCCTAAAAAGTCCCTCCCCAGCTTTCCTGTAGGTCCCCTTCAGATACTGGAAGGCCACAATTAGGTCTCCTTGCAGCATTCTCTTCTCTAGACTGAACAGCTCCAACTCCCTCAGCCTGCCCTCATAGGAGAGGAACTCCAGTCTTCTGCTCATCCTTGTAGCCCTTCTCTGGACACCTTCCAGCACCTCCAGATCCTTCTGTAATAGGGGCTCCACAACTGGATGCAGTACTCCAGGTGGGGTCTCACCAGAGTGGAGTAGAGGGGGAGAATCACCTCCCTCAACCTGCTGGCTATGCTTCTCTTGATACAGCCCAGGATGTGATTTGCTTTCTGGGCTGCAAGTGCACACTGGGGGCTCATGTTGAGCTTCTCATCCACCTGCACCCCCAAGTCCTTTTCTTCAGGGCTGCTCTCAAGCCAGTCACTGCCCAGCTTATATCAGTGCTTGGGCTTGCCCCAACCCAGATGCAAACTTGTTTATTCTGTCAGCAGATAACTGCCTCAGTGACCATACTATAGGCATGCTTAGTCCCTGATTCTGGCCACTGCAAGAGCTGAACAGATTTGCTTCACTAGAAACAGGCAGCAATGACAAGGCTTGTCCTTGCTTCATCAGGCTGTACAATCAAAGATGGGGAGTAAATAGTCATTTGAGAGTAAGCAACTATTGATCCAAATCTGAATCAGCCCTATTAATCAAGTCATGAAAAGTGTCTGAAAGCAAATCACATGTCATTTTAAAGTGGCGTCAAATGATGGGAAGGTTGGGTTGATTTTCAATATTTTCATTCTTCAGCCACTTCAGTGAGAAATCAATCATTTGAAAAACCTGAGCGGTTTAGAAAGTCTCAACTAGCTTTTGATCAAAAGAGAACAGGAATGTAGCACAAACTTTCTATTTTTCAGGTGAGTTATGTTAGATATTTTATACTGCTCTTTGATTTGATTTGATCTTTCTTGACAACTTTCTGCCCATGATGTAAAGTTCTTCATCTGGAAGAAATATTAAATCATCTCCCTTATACAGACTAAAAAGAAATGCAATGGTTGGGCTTATGCCTGTGAGCAGGGAAACTTGTGCACTCTCTGAGGACGTGAAGAGAACAATGTCTAAAGGAACTATTCTGGAATGTTTAAACAATTATGAAACATGTCCTAAGCAGGATGTGCTAATCTTGGTTCTTATAGAATCATAGAACCAGAATTGTTTGGGTTGAAAAAGATCACTGCAATCATTGAGTGAAACCATGAACCTAACAGCACCACGGCTATTAAATCATGTCCTGAATAGTCACGTCTACATGGTTGTTTTTAACATCCTCAGGACAGTGACTCCACCACCTCCCTGGGCAGCCTGTTCCAATACCTGGCCACTCTTTCAGTAAAGAAAATTTTCCCAATTCCAATCTGGGGGCCATTGATCTGCTGGCTTTTCCTGGTTATTCTTTCATCACTCCTCACAATGGGAGAGTAGAGAAGAACACTGCTTGTGCTCGCAATCCCTTAATTAGTCATCCCAAGGCCATGAAGTCTCTCCTAATTGTCCTTGGACTTCTTGTCATTATTTCATCACTGCTTTTCTGGAAGATCAGCAGTGGAAAGTAGTCTGAGGGCTGGATTAGGGAAGGAAACTTTCTCCTCACATCACTAACCCAGGCCCCTGGGAAGCAGCAGACTTCCCAAAAACATGGGTCCAGCCTGCATATCTGGGCTTCTGCTCCCTTCAGAGGGGAGTCACTCATGACAATGATGCACCTTTTATTTTTTAATGAAGAAGTTCTGATGCGGGGTCTAAACTGACTAAACCTTGGCAACTCCTCCAATATGTGTGATCCATCATCCTTACCCTTGTTTGCTTCCCTCTGCAGAGCAGTGTCCCTGTTTTGCAAGGGCAGCTGGGAAGCTGGGGTTGTTACTGGGGACACACACATGCGGTGCCTTTTGCACCAGACAGGAACCTGCTGCCATTGCCACCAATCTTCTGAATCACTGCACTTCATCAGGCAAGAAGAGCACAGGGATCTCTCCATAACATGAGCTCTGTTTGCCTCTTGGGTTTGTCTTACAGGGGGCAAGGTGTGACTCCAGGACTCAATCTCTCTCTCACATTCCCTGAGCATTCTCAGCCTATTTACCTCCTCTCAGAGCATCATCTTCTGGGTTTTGTGGTGGGTTGAAACTAAAACTACCACAGTTTTCCAAACAATTTGTTGCTTCTGGTTATTCAGAACACCAGAAATCAAAAACAGGGTCTAAGTGCATGTGTGTGTGTTTGATAAACACAATAAATAAAATCCTATTTATAGTTCACATTCTGAATCTTTGCATTCCTTGCAATAAACACATAAAAGATGGTTTGCAAATAAGCATGACATATCATTCTTTGGTTGCTTCACTTCTCACTCAATGAGGCTATGTAGGCTGAAGAGAATAAATATGCAACTGAAAGTGGTAAATTTGTACAGGTTATTGGAAAAAGCTCAATACTAAAGTCTGGAGGTATTCAAGTAAGTCCCAGTTCAACTTGTAGAAATATAAATTCATTTCTATATGTCTGACTAATATTTTATTATTGATTTAGCTATATTATTGTTATTTATCATGGGAAATTGAAATATAATAAAATTACAGTAAGGTCTCAGCATATTTTTCACCTGAGCAGCCCTTCTCTTTATGATGATAAACACATCCTACTCTGCCTACTCTATATAGCTGAGAAATTGCCACAGACACCAAAGGCACATGGTAGATCATTAGCTAAGGCAAGAACTGAGATGAGTTTCTCTGATTTGTGGATCTCTAGCCTAGCCACCTGATTAGGTAACTTCTATTCCAGCAGCAAATATTCAATCTTTATTATGTGCACTGCAGTACAATCTCGGAAGCTACAAGCAGGGGATTGAAACAGACTCTTTTAGGCACTCTTGTCATGGTAGGGCCAAGCAGCCTTAGCACAAATCCAGACAGGTGTCTACACATCGTCCCCCTCTCCCTCCTCCTTCCTGCAAAAAGCCAGGGTAACATGGGAAGAGGAATAAAAGGGACAGGACCATGAGTGTCTGGTAAACAACCCGTATCTGGGGTAAGGGCATGTGTTCTGGCCACAGCCTGGCAGAACCCCTTCTCATTGGGTAGCTATGTGCTGGTTTCAGTTGCCCTCTTGGCCCAGTCTAATCTTGGGCAAAATTGATATACAGCCTGATTTCTAGTCACCTGTGCCTTGCTCAAGCCTTGCTCAAGCCTTGCTCAAGCCTTGCCCGCTTGAACCTGCTTGGACCTTGTCTGGCTTGAAGTTGCCTCAAGTTGCATAGCCCAGTCTAGAGTCTGGGATAAAGCCACGAGCATACACACCACAAGCTAGGAGAGAAGCCATGAGCTTAGAAGTCAGAGCCAAGCCTGCTTCCCCTTGTGACCAGGATTTTGCTGTGCCTCAGTTTCCCCAGGACAAAGCAAGCACCCACTGCTGGAAGTGTCATTAACAGCCCGCCGTCTGCTGAAGCCAGACCAGCCATCAACGACCACGTGGCATTCCTGCCGGCAACCTGCCATGCCTGGTGCATGAGTGCCCCAAAGCCTCTAATACACAGCAGCAGCACTCCCTACTTGGGTACAACCAGTTGTGAGTAATTAATTCATTGTCTCTTTGGCATAACAGTTCTTTTTGAGTCTCCCCCACTGTGATAGAGAGCCATTCCGCTCCCAGGGTATTCTCTTTCTGTTGTATTTCTCCCGGTCTGGATAGAATTGTTAAATTGTTATAGTTACCCAAATCCCATGCATTCCCATTGTAAATACATTCTAACCATACAGCAAACCTTTTGACATGTTTTGGCAATTTTCATATTAATAAAAGGTTATTAATATCTTTATCAATATTGCCAGATCATTTATAAACCAAGGAAATAATATATCCTCTAACAACTCTGAAACACAAACCAAAAATACAGTATAGCAGGGAAAAGTGGAAGATGAAAGAGCAGTGTACAGCAGCATATTTTTTTCTGAGGGCATTTTCCCTTGGTTTTCCACATATCCCATCAATATTACAGCCTTAAGATTAATCTGACAGCCTTAAAGTCTTCTCTCTACTCTTTGGACAACTGATGATGAAATATAACTTCTGAAGGGAACAACAGGCACACAGAAGCTGCCATTCAGTACCCAATATGCAGCAGAACCACAGGTGCTGATTTCACACTTAAGTCAACAAAATCAGTAATGGCTAGAAAAGCAAACATCATTCAATTAGAGTAGGAAACTAAAGCCTTTTTCTGATGTCATATTTAAAGAGAATGGCCTCAAACATCACTTAGAAGACTGAGGAAATATTAGCTTGCAGCCCTCTGTGGCCTCTGTTCAGCAGGGGCCATCAAACACTTAAAGTGAGAAGAGTGCATGAATGTCTGTTAAATGTTTGCAAGTTTTTGTTGTGTCTGTGATAGATAAGAGAGCATTAACATCATGGCCAGCTTTATCTGCCAGGACCAGCACATTTCATAGTGGAAACTACATTTAAGTTATTCTTAGAGTATGACATGATAAGCATTGCAGGGACCTTTGGTAGTACATGTCCCTGCACTTTATGAATGCTCCCGGCTCTGAAAAGCAGAAGAGCCAGTGCAAGTAGTGCAGCTTAGGAGCCACAGTGATTTCACCAGCATGACCAGGATGCATCAAAGGACAGACCTGAAAGACAGTCTATACTCCTGCTCTTCCTGGCCCAGTCATGTGGATGTTTTACGTCATTCTATGGGCATTAACTTACAGTAAAAAATCATTAGTATAGAATAAATGAAATGCATTTTCATTTCTGCCTCCATTAAAGGCAGTAAAATTCAAGACAACCAGAGTCTGTATGTAGAATTGAGAGCACTTGACATGCCAGCCTTTAAAGAAAATACAATATGCATCTTTAATTCTGGGAAAGTGCCACCACACTATAATATCATTGGCATTTTAATGAGAATGCCTCAAAGGAAAGAGTAACAGAGAACTTGTAAAAATGCTAAAAGATTGCTTGTGTGTGCAGATGTCAAAGAGAATAAAATATAACTCACATAAATTCTTGTTTTGTCTGTTGCTCTATTTCCCTTCCCTTCCCTTTTCCCTTCCCTTCCCTTCCCTTTTCCCTTCCCTTCCCTTCCCTTCCCTTCCCTTCCCTTCCCTTCCCTTCCCTTCCCTTCCCTTCCCTTCCCTTCCCTTCCCTTCCCTTCCCTTCCCTTCCCTTCCCTTCCCTTCCCTTCCCTTCCCTTCCCTTCCCTTCCCTTCCCTTCCCTTCCCTTCCCTTCCCTTCCCTTCCCTTCCCTTTTCCCTTCCCCCTTCCCTTCCCTTCCCTTCCCTTTTCCCTTCCCTTCCCTTTTCCCTTCCCTTCCCTTTTCCCTTCCCTTCCCTTCCCTTCCCTTCCCTTCCCTTCCCTTCCCTTCCCTTCCCTTCCCTTCCCTTCCCTTCCCTTCCCTTCCCTTCCCTTCCCTTCCCTTCCCTTCCCTTCCCTTCCCTTTTCCCTTCCCTTTTCCCTTCCCTTCCCTTTTCCCTTCCCTTCCCTTCCCTTCCCTTCCCTTCCCTTCCCTTCCCTTCCCTTCCCTTCCCTTCCCTTCCCTTCCCTTCCCTTCCCTTCCCTTCCCTTCCCTTCCCTTCCCTTTTCCCTTCCCTTCCCTTTTCCCTTCCCTTCCCATTTCCCTTCCCTTCCCTTCCCTTTTCCCTTCCCTTCCCTTCCCTTTTCCCTTCCCTTCCCTTCCCTTCCCTTTTCCCTTCCCTTCCCTTCCCTTCCCTTCCCTTCCCTTCCCTTCCCTTCCCTTCCCTTCCCTTCCCTTCCCTTCCCTTCCCTTCCCTTCCCTTCCCTTCCCTTCCCTTCCCTTCCCTTCCCTTCCCTTCCCTTCCCTTCCCTTCCCTTCCCTTCCCTTCCCTTCCCTTCCCTTCCCTTCCCTTCCCTTCCCTTCCCTTCCCTTCCCTTCCCTTCCCTTCCCTTCCCTTCCCTTCCCTTCCCTTCCCTTCCCTTCCCTTCCCTTCCCTTCCCTTCCCTTCCCTTCCCTTCCCTTCCCTTCCCTTCCCTTCCCTTCCCTTCCCTTCCCTTCCCTTCCCTTCCCTTCCCTTCCCTTCCCTTTCCCAGTTCTGCAGGTCCCCAAGCCCAATGTCCTAAATACCTCATCTGACAATTTGTAACTGAGAAGCCAGGTTTTTACTGGGACACAAGAATTTTCAACCTCTCACACAGTGGTAGTTTTGAGGCCCACTGAGGAATTCTGTGCTGAGTGTACTAAGCCCAGCTCTGCTGGCTGTGAGCCCGGCAGCACAGAGCCGTGGCATTGGCATTACAGGGATGCCTCACCAGATGTCTCCCTTGCATCAAATTCTTAAGTGCAAAGTTTTTTTGTTGAGGTCCAATTAGAAAATTTCCCAAGAACTCTGTTTTAAAGATGTCCTACGTGACTATGTAAATATTGCTGCAGAGTCATTTGTTCAGAGGGGAAAACAGTTTTAAAGTGGGTTTCTCCATTTTAAATTATAACGTTCGTTACAAGAACATCGTTTGCTGATTAGAGAGATGGGCTTGTTTAGCTGCAGTGCCTGAAGCTTCAAATTTGATTGCATTCATTTTAATCACATAACTTATTTTTATCTTATTTTCAGTAACATGGAGTTTGTTTCAAATGCATTTATGAATTCTTCACTTGCCTCAGTTATGCCACGTGCTGGAAGTGGTATTACTAACTCCTACCATCAGAACAATCCAACCTACACAGAGGGGAAAGTGCTCAAAGAAGAAAGCACCTTTTGAACTGATTTGAACAAAACAGACTAAATGTCAAGTCTTTAATCCCATTTATGCTGCCCTGAGGGACAGGTTAGATATGTCTCATGTGTCTCTGACATGAAAGGCCTGTCATGTCTCACACGCTGAGAGTGACTAGTATACTTGGCTCAAGTCACACTTTCTCTGGCTATGGCTGCATCTCACTTGTTTGCCATGATTTGGCATGTCTTCTTTCTTACTAGATGAAAACTAATTCCCAGAAGCAGCCAGCTCCTCCATCTGCCATCCCTTATTCCTCTGGCCTACAGGACACATGAAAAAGGATTAAGCAAGGGAGTGTCCTATCCTAGCACACTTTCTGGCTCCTGTACCATCTCCTCTGTCTCACAATCAGAGTGTCTCTCTATCCTGTGCATGGGAACTTACTCTTTGGGAAAAGAATTCTTTGAGATTTCTGGACTGGCAAGTTAAGCACCAAAGAGGGTAAACACTGAACAAAGCAAGACAGGAAGAAGTTTTGGTGATGGGAAGAATTGCTCCTGGCAACTCACCTTCTACAAAACTTGTCTTCTCTCTGCAGCATGCTAGAGGTGGAGATAGCATTTCAGAAATCTTCATTTTCAGCCAAGGGTTACAGTGGGACCTACAATTAATAAATAATAATTTTACAGACAACAGAAATAAGCCTCTCTTCCTAACTGCATATATTTAAAAGTCACATCTGAGAGTCATGAAGTGAAGAACGGGGATCCAAGGAGGTAACAGGACATAACACAATGGCAGCAAGTCGTTGCCCAAGTGCCACAGAGCTCCTTTCACAGTCCACTTGCTGCCTGCCCACTAGTGAGCAGGGAGTGCTCACACTCTTCAGGACTTGTGTGCCAGGGATACGTGGGTCCAAGAGTAGAAGCTTCACTACCTTTTCCCAGAAGTTAATGGTATTTGGGTGCTATTTTAGGAAGAGGTCATCACCAGGCCATAAAATGCTTGGAACATGTCCTCTGTCCCTGAGAAACTCCCTCAGTGGCAATGGTGGGAAGGATGCCAGTGGAAAATTCCTCTGCATAGCAAGGTCAGATATACTGGTTTTCTGTCTTTTTTAACTGCCCAAGCAGTGAAAAGCAACTGGAGTGACAGCCAAGGCTGATCCAGATACAGCCCCAGGAAGCATTATGCAACAGTAGGATCTTGACCTCAACGGGAGTCCAGGACCTTAATGCAAATGGAAGTCAAGCCCGTTGAAAACATCAGTCTGATCTCCTGCTGAGATAGGGTTGCTCTAATCAGAAGAAATATTTGAAACTTTATCTCCTGAACACAATATCTCAATCTAAAGGCAAATAGGGGAATATGTGACTAAGTACCACAGCGTGTGCCTCTGAGCTTTCCTACGCCAGAAGGTGAAAAAGAGGGAAGCATTTGTACATCAGTTAACATGCAGAGGTTTATTTTCTCCAGAGTAGGTAACAAGCACTGATATCTGTGAAAGTCACTGTGCATTGAAGAACAAGCATCCAAATGTGGGGCATCCAGAAAGCCAGCCAGTCCAGCTCTGCCAGCATCAGCAGCTGTAGCTCCACGCATAAAGACAAAGCTTTTATTGCAGTGACTTATGATGATCGAGCCCAACACCCTTTTCAAAGGAGAGGCTGCTCCTCAAACTGTGTATGCCCCATTCCAAAAAGCTGATGCCTTTCCTTTGTAATTTGGCTCTGACAGTAGGGAACAGAGAGGCAACAAAAGAAGGTGGCAAATGCAGGCATTTTTTTTCTAAACGAGCTGTGAGTCTGTAAAATTGTGTCAAGGTCCTTCTTTGCACAAGCACTGAAAGCAATGAATTGAGGGGGGAAAAAAAAGGGCTGGCTTTAGCAACTGCAGAGTGGAAACCAGAAAACAAACCAAGCAGCAAATGAGTAGGTATAACTGGATTTGTTAGCTTTACCCAGGTGTAATGATATAGGTAATGTTCAGAGAAAGGAATGGTTCCATTTTAAAGTATTTTCAGACTCACCAGACCAAGCTCTATTTTCAAATTTAAAGCATGAGGTTACAAATACAATGTAAGTTTATGTCTAAGTAGGACATAGGTACAATTTCCTTGTTTCCTTTACCTACATTGCCTTTTTCATTAAAGAACCTGAATCACCCAGTTTACATAAAGAACTCATAATAACTACGTCTGTGTAGAAAGGCAGTGACTGGGTTTTTATTCTGTCATTCACTGGTGTCACTTTATGAAGTCTTAAGAGGTTTTCAGTGCCCTTCAAACAGCCCTACATCTTAACTTACAAAAAGCTGTAAGGAGCAAATCCTGTGTCAGAGTAGTATAGCTGTGATCCACTCAGGCACAGGCTTTGTAACAAATATGTGAGCAATACTTCTGGCCTAATTTTGTAGTATCCCCTGCAAATGTTTGTCTTGGTACCTGAATATTTTGGCTTATCAACAAGGAACTAGAATGTCTCCCTGCATAATTCAGGAAGCTGTAAATTATTCTTTTATAACCCATATCTTGTTTTTTTAGAGGCATTGGAATGTTGTAGCAAGGAGGGGACAGCCTCTTTGGTGGCAAGCAAAAGGACTAGAGGCAATGGCTGCAAGCAGTGCAAGGGGAGGTTCAGGCTGGTTGTTAGGAAATACTTCTTCACAGAGAGGGTTACCAAACATTGCAATGGTCTGCCCAGGGCAGTGGTGGAGTCACCATCCCTGGAGGTGTTTAAGCAGCCTGTGGACCTGATGCTTAGAGACATGGTTTAGTGGTGACCCTTCAGTGCTGGGTTGAGGGTTGGACTGGATGATCTTTCAGGTCTCCTCCAGCTGGATGTTTTTCTGTGATTTGCAAACTGAAGACTAGAAAAACAAAAGTGCTTAACAGCATTCTGAAGCAATTTTATACCATTGTGTGGCAAACAATATTTACTGAGAGCAGTGCAGGACTATTCATACATGGAAGATAAATCCCAGGTGTAAACATTTCTTGCACAGTAGCTCAGACATTTGAAAGTACAAAAAGCAAGATATTTTTGTTCAAACTACAATAACAATACTTCACATTATTCTACCACTTGTAACCACTAATAAAGCTGGCTCCTACCAAAAAAAATAACATCAAAACAGAGTGTAATATACTTCACATTTCTGTTACCTCTTCCTCAGATGCCAAACAAGTAAAACAGCCTCAGCTGCTACAGATGAATCT